>NW_005200911.1:109649-112137 GCF_000372725.1 Emiliania huxleyi CCMP1516 | reverse complement strand
ACGGGAAAACCCCCCACAAGAAAGAGAGCACCCCCGGCAAAAAAAAACAACCGCGACAACAGAACAAAGACGGCACCCGACCCCGACCCCGGCGGCGGGGAGGGGGACGGCGGCGTGCACCGCTCGAGGACGAGGAAGCGCGCCCGCTTGCTCGCGGGCGGCGGAGCACTCACGCCTCCTGCACTCACGCCTCCTCCGCCGTCTCGTCCTCCGCCGTCGGGGTCGGGGTCGGCTGCCGACCTCGGTCCCTTGGCGCCGGTCTGCGAGACACAGCGGAAGGAGGAGGCGGCCGGCGGCGCGCCGCTCGAGGAGGTGTGGTACTGCGCGAGCACGTCGCATAGGTGCACCGCCTTCCGCTTCCGCATGTGTCCCACGCCGCCGCCCGCACCGCCGCCGCCTTTGGCAACAGCGCCAGCGGCGCCGCCGCCCGCGCCGCCGCCGCCGCCGCCGTTGCCGATGGCGCCGCCGTTCGGGACGTGCCCCTCCTCGCCCCGGGCTGTGGCCGTCAGCTCGCCGCTTGCCTGGTGGCCGTTTGCCGGAGACGCCTCCTCAGTGTCCATGTCCATCGGCGAGGCGGCGTCGAGCGAGGCGCGCGGCGCGCCACCGCCTACAGCACCGCCACGCGGCTCGCGTCGGGCGCGCTCTCGGCAGCGGAGGGAGGGGAGGCGGAGAGCGATGCCGACGGCGCTGGAGCTGGCGGCGGTGGCCGGCGTGGCGGCGGCCGGCGTTGCGTGAGGCTGTGGGGAGAAGAGCCGCGCGTGCAGAGCGGCGGAGGCGGGGTCCGGTGACGGGTAGACGGGCTGAGGGAAGGCCTCCCCGCTGCTCGCCGCCGGGAGCGGCTCCTGGCGCAGCGGGGAGAGGGAGCGGGCGGTGAGGTGATGAGGCACACAGCAGCCTGCGCCGGAGCCAAAAGCATCGCTCTCCTGAGCCGCGTGCCGCGGCGGAGGCGGCAGCGGTAGCGACGGCGCGCCGGGCAGCAGGGCGCCGCTCGTCGAAGCCGATGACTGCGCGGCCGCTCCAGACGCGGGCGGGAGCGGGAAGGGTGTCGTCGGCGAGAAGAGGACGCCATTGGCGCTCGGCGGCCGTGAGCCCAGCCACGGCGTGTGGCCGGCATGCCGAGTCGAGGCGCCGAGGCCCGCTGCCGGCGTGCGCAGCTCCTGCACGCCCGCGGCCGCAGGATCCTCAGTTGCGCAACTCGCACTCTCACGCAGTGCAGGTGCTGGCGTGGTGGCCGGCGGCGCCCGCCGGACGACGGTGCAGCGGCGAGCGTGCTGCTTCAGTCGCTCCCGCCGCTCAGCCGCGAATCGGACGGCGCAGGCGATCGCCACGCAGAAGAAAGCGAGCATTACGGAGTAGAACATCGGGGGCCCCGGGCAGCAGAGGGCAGCGCGAGCAGCGCGCGCGCAAAATTATTCTTTTTTTCGTACTTAGCACAAGAGAAAAGAACCTAATTTTCCGACAAAACTCCCTCGCACGACACTAGGCACGGGACTGGCGCGCACTGGCACTAACACAGGTACACCACGCAAAAAGAACATAACGTGATCGAGTTCGATGTTGCATTAAATCGAAAAGAAGATAATCGATAGAGCTCTCACAACTAGAATCTAAATGAGAGCGACATCGGTGTCGCTCCCCGCAATTCTGTGTGAACCAGCGCATAGCGCCAGAAGACGTATTTTCTTCTCATAACAAGGCTGTGAAAGCTCATACAAAGGCCAAGTTCTTGGTTACCAAGCCTTGGAGCACTTACCAAGTTGTTTTCTTTCTTTCTGAACTTTCCGGGACGAAGGTACAGCTGCCCTGGGTCGTCGACTACTTTGTCTTTGAGCGCGAGGTGTGGATGGCGGAGGAGGTGTAGGGGGGGGGGGGGGGGGGGGGGGGGGGCCCCCAAAATGGGACTTTGGGACCCAAAACCAAAAAAAAAAAAAGGGGGGAAGGGGGGACGGCCCCCCCCCCCCCCCCGGGGGAAACCAAAAACAGGCCTTAGGGGGTGAAAACCCTTTTTTTTTTCCCCAAAAAATCAGGGCCCCCCCCAAAATTTTTTTGGGGCCTTCTTAAAAAAACCCCCCCCCCCTTTTCCCCCGGGGAAACCTTCACCCCCCCAAAAGTCCCCGGGTCCCCCCCTCTTTTTAAAAACCCCCCCCCCCCGAGGGATGGGGGCCCCCCCAAACCCCTTTTTCCCAAAAAAAAAACCCCATCCCCCGGGGGAGGGGGGGACCCCCCCCCTTAAATTTTTTTCGGGCCCCGAGTCTTTTTGGAAACCTCCTGATCCCCCCCCCAAAAAAAAGGGGCCCCCATACCCCCCACCCGGCAAAAAAAAAAATTGGCCCCCCGCCCCCAAATGGGCCCTTTTCCCCCCGGGTGTTTTCCCCCGGGGGGTTTGGGTTTGTTCGGGGGCCCCTCCTCCCCCCCCCCACCGGGCCTGGTGGACCCGTAATCCCCAGGATTTTAGCGGGGGGAAAACTGATCCCCTTTTAACCCCCGG
>NW_005200911.1:74492-109549 GCF_000372725.1 Emiliania huxleyi CCMP1516 | reverse complement strand
ACGTAGAACGAGTCTTAGGTGTTGAGATCCCATTTCTCTTTCGCACAAGACTCAGCGCTCGCACCAGAATTCTTTTGGAGTCTTCTTGAAGAATCCGTCTCGTCCTTTTCGCCTGCGGATACGTTCAGCTCCCTAGATGTCCCGCGTTCGCCACGTCATCTCAGATCACCCCAACCCCCGATGCATGTCGGCACCTCCGACGCCGCTTTGCCCAAAAGAAGACACGCATGCCCGGGGGGAGGGGGGGACGGCGCGTCTTGAATTCTTTTCGGGCCCGGAGTCTTCTTGGAAGCATCCTGATCACCACCCCAAGAGAACGGTGCCACCATACCCCCGACCCGTCCAAACTACGAGTTGTACGCCGGTCCCGATATGGGCACTTCTCCTCCGCGCTGCTCTCCCTCGCGGCGCTGGCGCTGGCTCGTGGCGCCGTCGCTCCGCGCCGCACCGTGCCTGCTGGACGCGTATACCACAGGATTTGAGCGGCGGGAGAGCTGATCACCTTTTAACCCGCGTGGACTAGGGTCGACGAGGACGCACGACCCACAACTTGCGACGAGTTCGTTGAAGGACCAAGCACGTGGCGGTACGCTCAGCTGTTGTCAAGGACTAGCACGCCGCCGCCACATCATGTTCTTGCTGGATCGCCAGCACACCAGAAAGTGGAAGCCTTCATTTGTCTTTGACGCCGACCCACGAAGCCAAGAAATCAATCACGACTCTCACAGTGATTTGGTTGGGCTCGTCAGCTTGTCAGCCCTCAGCCCATGCCTCAGCCGAAGCTGGGGCCGGCCCCGTAGCCGAGAGAGCCCGCGTCGACTCTCGAAGCCAGGATAACCCAGCCTCCCCCCCGCCCCCCCCGCCGCCCCCTTCCCTCTCGATCCTCACGAAGGTAGAAGAGAGAATGCCGAGCCCAAATCACTGTGACCGTCGTGATTTCTGGTTGGCCTTCAAAAAATCTCGAAGGTACAGCTAGCGTCCACCCATACCGCGTTGGTGTCCCAGTCGTTGGTCGGACTGTGTTTCGCCTTCCCATCAATCAATACAGCTGCCCTGGGTCGTCGACTACTCGAGTACTTGCCGCGAGGTGTGGATGCCTGGCGGAGGAGGTGTGTGTGTGTTTGGGGTGGTGGTGGGGTGGGGTGGGGGGGGGGGGGGGCGTAACCCGGAGTGGGACTGTGGGAGCGAGAACAAGAAAGAAGAAAAGAAAGGAGGGCAGGGAGGACGGCCACGCTGCCACCAACCCCCGATGCATGTCGGCACCTCCGACGCCGCTTTGCCCAAAAGAAGACACGCATGCCAGGGGGGAGGGGGGGACGGCGCGTGTTGAATTCTTTTCGGGCCCGGAGTCTTCTTGGAAGCATCCTGATCACCACCCCAAGAGAACGGTGCCACCATACCCCCGACCCGTCCAAACTACGAGTTGTACGCCGGTCCCGATATGGGCTTCTCCTCCGCGCTGCTCTCCCTCGCGGCGCTGGCGCTGGCTCGTGGCGCCGTCGCTCCGCGCCGCACCGTGCCTGCTGCACGCGTTCGCGCCGCGTCAGCCGCGTCGCCGCGGCCGCGCTACGACAAGACTCCCGCCGAGCTCTTTGAGAAGGCGTTTGCTCCCTACTACATCCCACCCACGGTGGCAAACGCGCGCCCCGACCTGGTGCAAAAGTACCAGCCTGAGTCGCTCAGCAAGGTGCGGGGCGGGCGCGCAAAGATCCGCCCCAAGCGGATGGTTGTTTACGTGGATGGCGCAAAGCGCTACCAGCGGCCGCCGGCGGGCCAGTGGAGGAGAGTGGCGGTGGCACCAAAGCCAGTGGCACCGGTGGAGCCAAAGAGCACGGACGCAGACTACTACTGGAAGCAAGCGCCCATCCACAACTGGGGAAACACCGGCTTCCGCGGCCGCATGCACGCCTTCTTGTCGCCGCTCGCGACCGCAATCATCGACCGGACGAGCTACGGTGGGCGGGACGTGAGGCACGAGATCCTGAAGCAGATCAAGGGCGACGGGACCGTGCTCGATCTCTGCTGCGGCACCGGCTTCAGCACCGCGCCCGGCGCCGTCGGCGTCGATGCGACGGAGGAAATGGTCGACGTCGCTCGCTTCTGGTGCGCGCCGCGGCCTTCACCCGAGTCGGCCGTGGGGCGGGAAGCAGTCGGTGAGCCGGTCTCCGCGCGGCGTAGGCACCCGGGCAAGCTCTTCCGCGTGGGCAACGCGGAGAGCTACGGCGAGCCCTTCTCGTTCGACGTCGTGACGGTCATGTTTGCGACGCACGAGATGCCGCAGGCGGCTCCTTCCTTCCGAGACACTTCCGAGCACTTCCGTTAGCGCTCCCTACGCAGAGAGAACTCGCCACGGGGTGCCCCCGTCGGGCCGCTCACCGCCAGCTCCCATTCGCGGATTGCTCCCTCGCAGGCGGCGCGGCGGCGCGTGCTCCGCAACGCGGCGCGCATCGCGCGCAAGTATGTGCTGATCGCCGACATCGACCCAAAGTACAAGCTGCTGCTGCTGCAAGACCCGCTGCGTAAGGCGCAGGCGACGGCGTTCCTCGCGGGCGAGCCGTACGTCCCGTCGTATCTCAAGGGGATGCAGGAGGACGTCGAGAGCGTCGTCAACATGCGCGGCGGCTGGAGCCTCTCCACCTTCGAGCAGATGACTGGGTAGCCCTCGCCCTCCCCTCCTCACGCCAACACGCCTCAGCGCCACACACCCGCACGTGTCATCACGCCCTCACGCCCTCACGCCCTCACGCCTCACGTCCTCACGCCCTAGGCCCACGCCTGCACTTCCTCCGTTCCTCACCCCCCCCGCCCCCCCCCTCTCACGTCCCCACACCCTCGCCCCGCCACGCCCTCCCCGATCCCCTCCAGGCACGTCAAGTGCTGGAAGCTCGAGCGCGCGAACGTGCTCGAGGGGAGGCCAGGCGCAGGCCCGGACCCCGAGCGCTTTGGGGTCTGAGCGACCGCGCGCCGTGTAACATTCACCCCTTGCACCCCTGCATCGCCGGGACCGCTCCCCGCCGCCGGGTATCTACTTGCCGCTCTTGCTCGTCTTTGTGCGTGATTTGTCTCGTCCACTTGCTCTCTTGTCCCGTTCCGTCGCCCTCAACGCGGAGTGCCGCGCCCACTTTGACTGTGCTTTCGTCCAGTGCCCCCTCTCATGCCATACTTGCGTCGAGCCCGTCCCCCCCCAGAGTGCTGGCGACGTGAGCTGCCCACACGCGCCACGGCGCACGGGCGGCCGCGCACGCCGCGCCCCCCGTACCGGCCGTAGCGCTGCCCCATACAGAGATGTTCGCGCCTGGTAACTGTTATGTTGAATCCTGAACCAACCAAGAGATGCCAGCCACCCCATGCCAGCCACACCTCGCACCTCTCGCGCCCGCTCCCGAACTTGAAATTGCAACTTGCGTGTGTCATCTCCCGCCGCGCACAAGCACCTCTCCGCTCCCCATCATCCCCCGCGCAAGCACAGCCACACACACTCCTACTGAAGGCCCGCAGCGGCAGCCTCTCCTATGGCGGCCTACTCGTACTCCCCGCCGCCGCCGCCGCGGAGAGGGGGGCCATGGCCGCTCTACGCAAACGACGAGAGCACGTTGAGCCGGCGCCCGAACTGCTCCTTCTTGGCCGGCTTGACGGAGCCTGCGGACGAGCCGTGGATGTGTTGGGGGCGCGCGAGGTCTCACGCCGTGTGAGGGTAGCTGAGGGCGGGGGACGGGGGACGGGGGACGGGGGAGGGCCCGCACCGTCGTCAATCATCTTTTGCAAGCGCGCCGTCTCCTTGCTGATGAAGCCGCCGTCGGCCGCCGCCTTGTCCATCACCTTGAGGTAGTACTTGGCCGCCTGCTCCGCGGCCGGGCGCGGTGTGACGGCGTGCGCATCGGGCCGGCGTGAAGGCAGCTCAGTGGACGGTGCTTTACACATGGTGTGCTGTGGTAGTGCGGTGTTTGTGAGGGTGGTGTGTGCTCCAGCAGGCTGTTTGAGCCGCGTAATCGCTGCGCGCTCGCGACTCCGCGGCCAGCCCTGGTCGCCCAGCCCCCCAGATCCGGGTACCTCGTCAGAGACACCTCTTGTCGTGTGGAGAGGTCGGACGGTGTCGCGTGCGTGCGAAGCTGTGTGCGCCCGGGGGGGAGGGGCGCCGCCCCCAGTGATTGCAGCCAGCACGCCGCCGCCCTACACGCCCGTCTCCCTCACCCTCCGCGTCCCTAGGCCGGCGCGCCTCGTCGCTCATGCCAAGCGCCTTTGCCTCTGCCACCAACCCCGTCTTGTCTGCTGCGGTGCCAAACTTCTTCGCGATCGCGTCGAGCTCCTTGACCTGCCCCGGCAAGCCGATCCACACACCCGCCTTCTCCTGCACGAACCGCAGGAACGCGTCGCTCTTCTTCTCGCCGCTGTAGACCACCGGCGACTTGTCGGAGCCCGAGCCCTGAAGCGGGATGCCCGAAGGCACGGGCCAGACGCGTCAGAGCTCAGGCGGGGAGGAGGCGGGCAGAACCCCCCAGGCGCCCGCTGCCGCTGCCGCGCGCCTTGAGCCAGAGACGGTACTGCGGGAAGTCGTCCGTCTTAATGGAGAAGCGCTCAGCAATGTCGGCATTGTCCTTGTCGCCATACTCCGACACGCCGACGTCGCAGCTCAGCAGCGAGGCGGACGACTCGCCAACCTTCTTTGCGAAGTCCTTCCACGCGTCGTGCTGTGAGCGGCGGCGGCGGCGGGCTCACCACGATCGCAAGCGCACGGCGGCGGCAGGGAAGGGTGGGCCACCTCGTCGCCATACGCATACTCCTTGTCAAAGCGGACAATGACAGCGCGGGAGCCGTCGACGATCTTGTCGAACGTGGTGTTGTCGAGCTGGCGGGCGGAGAGGTGGGGAGAGATGGGGAGAGGTCTCTAGCTCGGGCAGGTGGAGCCTGGCGGGCGGAGAGATGGGGAGAGATGGGGAGAGGTCTCTAGCTCGGGCAGGTGGAGCCTTGAGAATGCCGCGGTCGACGTAGCCGAGCGTCGGCGCGAGGAGGAGAGAGACGATGGACATAGTGTGGCGTGGAGGTGGTCGTGTGACGTGTGCCTTCCCTGATTTCGGGGGGGCGCATTATCTAAGAATTTTTAACCCTAGTGCTCGCACAGCACGACCATCCACGGCGTGGCGTGCGCGGTGCTGCGCGCCGCTCTGCGAGCGCTTCTGCGGGCGCCTCATGCTGCACTGCTGTACATCATCCTGCACTGCTGGATTGGACTGCGTTGGTCCTCGAGGAGACTGCGCGGTGCACTACGCGGAGGTCTGCGAGCGTCGATCGCGCACGGCAGGCGGATTGCGGGCTGCGTGAGAGCGGCAGGCGCTCTTCTCTCTCTGGTGCTGCTGCTGCTGCTGCTGCTGCTGGTGCTGATGGCGCTGATGCTGCTGCTGGTGCGGCGCGGCTCTGCGACTCGGATCACCGCGCGCGTCGCTGGAATCTGACGCGGTGGGCGGCGTCAAGAGCGGCAGCGGTGGCGGCTCGAGGGTGGAGGCGGTGGCTGGAGGCTGTGGTGGACTTTGAGTTTATTTAGGGGTCGAGTACGCGGGCCGCCGGCGAGCTGCTGCCGCGCATGCTGCGCTGTGGGCTTCGCCATCGTGTCCTGAGTACGTCGCCGACGCCACGTGCCGCTCGCCGCTGCCTTGGACTTCCCTGCCATCAGGCAAACACACAGACACACACACACAAACGCACACACGTTATTAATCGGGTAATAATTATTAAATATTAATCCTCGGGCGGCGGAGCGGCGCGGCGGCGGGCAGCGCGAGGCGGCGGCGCGGCGAGGCAGCGGGCGGCGCAGGGCGGGGCGGCGCGGCGGCGGGTGGGGTCATTAATTATTTGTTAATTAATAATTACTTAATAATCATCGGGCGGCGGCGCGGCGCGGCGGCGGGCGGGGCGGAGCGGGGCGGCGCGACCATCTGCACTGACCTCGGTCTCTGGCCGTTGCGAGCAGGGCAATGGTCGCGCCGCCCTCGACTCAAGGGGCTGCCTTCCACCCGCCGCTGCTTAGGCCGGGGGAGGGGGGGAGACCTCCTGTTCCTCGCGGAACGGGAGCAGGCCCCTCCTTGCCCGGTCTGCGAAGCAGGGCGGTGGTCGTGCCATCTTGGCTTCACAACGAGCACGCCGCAACCGTCGCCGGCGCGCGACACGTTCCCGTCAGCAGGACTGTCCTGGTCGAGAGTGTGTGCCGCCAAGGCGGGACCACTCGGGGACAGTGCCGACGGGACGCGGCTCGAAGGGCGTGGCTCCGCAGCACGACTGGCACTCGTCGCAGAGGCCTCGCATTCGACAAGTCGGGAACGGCTCTACCCGCAACTTTCTCGCTAACACGCGCGCACCGCCGAGCCTGGGGCGGGCGCGCTGCGGCCGCACGTCTAACTTCGTCATAGTGCCACGACGTGCGGCCTAGATTTAGCCCACGCGCCTCTGCTCGCAAACACTCACCCATTTGATTGTCACTGTCCGTGAGTGCGAGAGAAGGCTAGCCGCAGGCAGCTAGCCCGTGAGGAGAGCGTCCATAGACACCTCACTTAGACCCCACACACGGTCTCGTCCGTGCCTCGCCGGCCGGAGAGATTGCTAGAGGTGGAGCATGCTGCTCTAGCCTCACATGTCACTTCCTATCGTCTGTTGTTTGTTGTGCCCTTGTTTGTTTCTCTTGGCACCTTGGAGTGCTGGGGGGGGCGACAGGGAGGATGTGGCCTTGAGTTATGTGTACGCCAACTCAGGGTGTGTGGCAGCCAGCTGGCTGTGTGTCTTGTGAGCTTGTTTGTGTCTGTGTGTCGCTCGTGCGTGTCGTCATCATCTGTCTAGCGTCCACCCATACCGCGTTGGTGTCCAGTCCTGGGTGGTGGTGAGAGGAGAGGGAGAGATTTATGAAACGTAAAGTGCCGCACAGTCACACACAAACACACACAAGCAAGGCACGAAAGAATTTTTTTAATACATGTAACATACGTACATGCCCGCTCTCACAGACAGGGGGCCAGCACGCCCAAGTCGTACCGTCAATCACACCAAGGCTAGAGAGAGAGAATCTCTCTCTCTCTCTCCAAGGCTCGAATAGAAGAAATCTCGACGACTGCCGACGCGCGCCAGTCCCGTGCCCAGTTGGTTGTCCGAGGGAGTTGTTTCGGATCTCATTCCTCTCTCGCGCTCACGACGCCCGCAACGATGCTGCTGGGCCGACGACGCCAGACAACTCGGACAGTCTGGGATCGCCTCGTCTGCTCACGAGCAGCGCACTCACTCCCGCCGCACACCATCTTTCTGCCAGCCGGCCGCGACTCGACAAAGGAGCGGGCCCAGCGAGCGCTGCCGGCCGGGCGAACCCCGGTCGCCTGCTTGCTCGGCTGGGTCGGCTGCGGCGAGCGGGCGTTGCGCAAGTACGCTGACCTTTACACTCGCCGCGGCGTCGACGTCATCGCGCTGCTCCTCAAGCCGCAACATGTCGCACTGCCCGTCTCGCGTGGCGAAAGCACGATGAAATGTATCGCCGACGTCCTATCTGCGGCCGATACGCGGGAGAGGCCCATAATGGTGCAGGGCTTCTCGGCGGGCGCCTTTATGTACGGCAACCTCTTGACGGAGCTGGGCCGTCGCGGTGCAGAGGGCGCCGACTTTGCGGCTCGCATCAAGGGCTCCGTCTGGGACAGCCCCGTCGACGCGAGCGGCGTGCCCTTTGGGCTGAGCCGGGCCATTATGGACGGCGGTGTCGCCGGCCGGTCGGAGGGGACGGTGGGCCAGCGGCTGCTGCAGAGTGCGCTCGAGGCGTACCTCTCTCCGAGCGGCCCGATGAGGCAGTACTACCAGGCCTGTTACCTATGACACCCGTCAGAGAGAGGAGAGGAGATGTCAGCTCGGCAAGCCGATCCGCCGCACCACGTGCTCATGGTTGGAGGAGAGGCGCCGTTCGCAGCTCGTGTAATCACGCTGATGGCGGCGTGTGCGAGCCTCTTGCCCTCCTCCCGCCCGGCCATGCAGGCCTCGAGCGACGCGATGCACGGCAAGGCATTCGGCGCCGGCTTCTCGTCGCCGCTCGCGGCGCCGACTCCGGCGGACGCGCTCGGGGAGAGACGGACGCGTCGCCGACACGTCCCGCCGCCTGTCCTCCGTAGGTGCCCACGGCGGTGATCTACTCCGAGGCGGACACGGTCACGCGGAGCGAGGACATCCGGGCGAGACTCCGCCCCGCGGCGGGAGGGGAGGGGGGGGGCGAGGGCGACGCTTGCGCGACTCTGCCTGCCTGTCTCTAGGCGGTCTTTGACAAGTGGCGCGAGGCGGGCAGCGCCGTGGAGGAGGCGGTCTTCGAAGGGACGCAGCACGTGTCGCACCTGCCCGCCGACCCGGGGAGGTACGAGCAGGTGGTGGCACGCGTGGTGCGCGAGGCATTCGCGGGGGCGCCGGCCGGCCTAGCGGCGGGCGCTATCCGCTGAGGCGGAGCTTTAGCTCGAGAGGAAAAGATGTACGTGCAGCGCTCGGTCCTCGGAGAGACCACTCCGAGAACGTCGGTGTGTGTATGTGGCATGTGTATGTTCCACGGCTCATATACAGTGTATGTGACAGCTACGTACTCTATAAGGCGCTCTTGTAAAGTACATGTACGGCTTTATTTACAGACAGGATAAACACAGCACTCTCTCTGCATAACACTCTACAGGTGCGTGTTGTACACGTGCATGCATCGAGGTACGTTCTTGCACATTATGCACATGCGACATTTACATCAGAAAAACTCTCGGAACCCAACGACGGCGTCCGCGCTACTGCGCGAAGCTACGAGCGCTCTGAATCCGACTCATCCGCGGCGGATCAAGAAGAAGGCGACGGCCGGCGTCGGGCGTCCGCCCGCCCAGGAAGGCATGCCCGCCCGCCGCGGACACCTCCCTCGCCGTCTCCTCGAGGACGCGCACGACCTCCGCGAACTCTGGCCGGTGCGACGCGGTGGAGGACCAGCCCGCCTTCACGAGGGCGTGCAGCTGGAAGGGCCACGCCTTGCCGAGTGGAGGCCGGTTGCCTCCGCAGCACACCTCGCGCAGGAAGACCGAGGGCGTCATGAACTCGAAGGGCTTGCGGCGCGAGAGCATGTGGTACAGCAGCGAGGTGAAGGAGAAGACCTCCGCCTTGTGGTTGTACGGCTGCGAGAGGGCGACCTCGGGCGCCATGTACCGGAGCGAGCCCGTCATGCCGGTGAGCTGCCGGGCGGCGTCGTCGTCGGCCGCGTCCTTCTCCCACAGCGCGAGCAGCCCGAAGTCGGCGAGCACCACGCGCCCGTCGGCGAAAACGCCGACGTTGTTTGGCTTGATGTCGCGATGGAAGAGCCTGCAGGGTGGCGGGCAGGTGGCGGCGTGAAGCGTGGGTGGGGGCAGTCGGAGCCAGCCGGCCGGCCGGTGGGCCGTCTGGCGAGGGTGGGATGTGTCTACAAAACGGCCCAGTCGCGGTGTCTCAATACAACCGATCGGGGAGAGCCACCTGTATCCGGGCAGGAACTCGTCGTGGCAATGCCGCAGCGCCCTCGCGAGCTGCAGCCCGACCGAGAGCCCGCGGGCGAGAGGCCACTGGCGCGCCTCCCACTTGTGCGCAAGCACGCCCGTCGAGGTGGGCAGGAGCGCACTCAGCGGCTGCGAAAACATCTCGAGGCAGCAAAAGGGCGCCCCATCCTTCCCGGTGCCGTGCGCGACCATGCGAATGATGTTCGGGTGCTCGAGCCGCGAGAGGATGGCGATTTCTCGTTGAAGATCTGCCAGCCCTATCGACTCTCGGCAGGAAGGTAGATCTCTCCGGAGCCGCTTCAAAGCGACCATGCAGCCCCGGAACGAGGCCGAGTGCACAGTGCAAAACTCGCCTGCTCCCAACTTCGAGAGCGGCTGCAGTTCGGAGAAGGAGACCGGCTCACCGAGCGGGTCTCTTGCCGCCGCCTCCCAGCCCGCCGCCGCCTCCGCCTTCGGCAGCTCGTCGCCGAGCCCGGCGAGCCGCGCGAGCTCGGTCACCGAGTCAGGCGAGTCACCACCCGTTGAGCTGTGCATCCTGGACTAAAGCAGCCGACGAATGCCCGTTGTGCTGTGCATCCTGGACTATACTCGTAGCAGCCGACGAATGAGGCCGCAAAAGAATTTGCACACCGGGATAAACGGAGGACGAGGCAGAGGAGAGCGACGCGACAGAGGATGAAGCGACAGGAGAGAGAACGACGAGAGTGGGACGACCGCGAGGTGGCATGAAGGTTGCAGCGAGAATCGGCGCGGGACTGCGAAGAGAGATAGGAAGAGGCAGACGCCCAAGGGTTGGGTCGTTCAGCGTGAGGAACCCGAGAGACGGCAAATCACCCGCCCCTAGGCTGCGGAGCAGAGGCAGCGTGCCGCCCGACGTGTTGTTGGACGCCAGCAGCCGGGACAGAACCGGCAGCGATCGATTCGCCTGAGGCGGTGTGTCGGAGGACATCAGATCGCCTGAATGCGGTCGGGGCTGGCGGGGCGAGGGCGCGGGAGTGCTCAGCGGGAGACGATCGCACAATCAGCTCGCCAAAGTCGGCCATCTCGGCGACGCGCAAGTGGTTGAGGTTGAGCTCTTGCATGAGTTGCAGCCTCCAGCACTTTGTCGGGAAGAGGCCCGTCTGCGGTGCGAGCCGGCGAGTCAGCTGCTCCGCGCTCCTTCGAGACTGCCGGAGTTCCTCCAGCACGCTCGTCAGCGCGCTACGGATGCCACGGCAGGTCGACCCGAGCGCGACACAGCTTGCGGGCGCTAGCGGGTCGAACAGCTCCGAAGCCAGGCGGGCGAGGAGGTCGTCCGGTGTCTCGACGCCCGCGATGGCGGTGGACGTGTCGGGGGTCTCGAGAGAGATCGGAGGCATGTGTATGTACGCATGTGTGTGTCGACAACGACGAGGAATCTAGGTCACGGCGAGAGGCCGCTCACAGCGTTCCTGAGGCCGGGCTGCTGCAGGTGTGTGTGTGTGTGCTGCAGGCAATCGAGGGCTTTCGTGCGTGGTTGCCGTCCTGATCCTCCTGCTGAGCCACATCAGTGAGTACATTGCGGACACACCTGCGCCGGTTCGCAGCTGCTGCATCCTGGAGCACCGGGCCCTGGTTCTCGAGGTTCTCGAGGTGGATATCCTTTGGCCGCGTTGGGTAGCGAGGATTGGTGTGACGGGCCCTGGAGCCACAACCGTATAAACCTCGGTTCGATCTCGCGGTACGAACATGCAGCATACAGAAGCATGTGCGATCCTAGCTTGTCCCGCATGTCGTCGCACCATCCCATCTCCGTGTACATCTTCGTCCACAATTGAACCGCGTTGCGAAGGCGCTCAAAGTCAGCTCCTCCTTATGAGACATCGGCCTCGGCAAGAGAATCACCGTCCCGACTCTCCGACGTCTCCTCATTCTCCGACGCCTCGTCGTGGACGACGCGGCCATGCCTCGACTGACTACACCCACAGCTCCATCCTCGTCACCTCGCTCGCGGTGCTCTCTCTCCACCAACGGCCTCAATGTACTGCTCAGATTCGAGTGCGACTGGTCACGCTCGACCGGCTCGCTAGTCGCCGGCAGGACGACGACCGAATGCGGCGCATCGCCAGCCTCTTCGCTCCCGCCGGCGCCATCCGTGTCTCCCGGCGGAGGCATCACGTTTCGAGCCACAACGGACTGCGCGCTCCGCTTTTCGAACCACCAAAACTCGCTGCACCCAGGTGCAGGTGCAGGTGCAGGTGCAACAAGTTTGCGCCCGGCCCTCTAGCGCCGCGCGCTGGCCCCGGCTGCGTCCCCGCGCGGCCTGCCCGATGGCGTGGCGCCCGCCCTCCACCCACCTCCCCGCGCGGGGCCGCTCCGGGGCGACCCGGCCGCCCTCCGTTGCTCCGACCCCACTGCCATACTACTATCCTTCAACAGTAAGCTGTGATTTGTAGTCCCTAGAGATAGCGGTGTGCGCTAATCATTATATCATTCGTGAAAGCCTGACCAACGCGCTCTCAAAAAAGTCAGTTTCAATCGATTCAAAGAGCCGATTCCCGCGCTGGCGCACGGACCCGCACGACCACGTGTGACGCGGCACGCGGGCCCGCAGCCGCACGGCAGAGAGGCGTGTGCCGTGTCCGCGTGTCCGCTTCACCCCGAGTTTGGGCGTTTTTTCATCCATTGTAGGAGAGAGAGCTCACGGCCAACGTGCGCCACTCTCCTCCGGCCCTCTGGTGCTCTCCGCTCTCTACCCTCCCTCGTGGACGACCACGGTGACATTCTCAAAGTCAGCGCACCGCGTCGAGGTCAGCCTCGGCCAGCCGTCTGCGTGCGGGCCGACAACGTGCTGCTGGCCGATAAAGTCGGCGAAGAGGAGGTCCTCGTGCTCCGCGCCCGGCTTCTTCAGCGTTCCCCACGAGCCGCTCCCCCAAGGCGTGTCGAGCGCGCCGCCCGCGTGGAAGTGGAGGCCGCTGATGCCCGACCAGGTGGCCCTGCCGCCCGCGGCGACCAGCCTGCCGCCGAGCGCGCTGCCGGGCGCGCCTCTGACGCGAGGCGCCTCGCGGCACCACTTGCCCGCCTTGAGGCCGACCCCCCAGTGCCAGGCGTGGATCCCGCCCTGCGCAGCGCGCTTGGTGGGCCGCCCGAGGCCGTTGCCGAGGTCGACGTCCGGCGCGGCGCCGTGGTAGCGCGCAAAGGCGTCCTCCATGCGCGGCAGCTTCTCGGGGTGGTAGTTGATGTGCAGCGAGACGGGGCGGTGGCGCGCGAGGAGCTGGTCGTCCTCGCGCATGTACCGGAAGAAGGTCTTGCTGTTCATGTGGCAGAGGTAGTTCATCACGCGCGCGGCGATGCCGTGCGCCGGCTCCCGCGGCAGCGCCGCCCACCACATCTCCTCGTTGTACGCGGTCTGGTCCCACACCGCCTGAGGCGGCGCCGGCGAGGGGCGGGCGTGGGCAAGCGAGGGGGGGGGGGCGAGGGCGAGAGGGGGGGCGAGGGGGGGAGAACGTGCACGGGACAACGTGCGGGCGGGCGGGAGGTCGCGCCTCGCGCTGCATCCGCCCCTTGAGCCGCGCCATCATCCGCACCGCCTCGACGGTCGCGCGGACGTAGAAGAGGCCAGAGTTGCGCGCGCCGAGCCGGAGGCTGCGCGTGTGAGAGGGCCACTCGTACCCGTACGCGGTGACGTCGTCCCAGCCGTCCGTCATCCCCTCCACGTCCGCGTCGCGGTAGAGGGAGGGCAGCGTGAACGGGTTCTGCATCCACAACACGTCGACGTCGGAGAGGAGCACCGAGCAGCCCGCCGAGAGGAACTCGTGCAAGACGGCGAACTTGAGCCCAGACGTCGCGTGGTTGTCGGTCGAGCCTATAGGGATGCAATCTCGACCAATCTCGATCTGCGCTGGCTCTCGGCCGACTCTCGGCTCGCTCGCCTCCGCGCGCCACCAGCTTCCGCACGTACGTGTGCGCCCCCTTGCCGCGCGCGAACTGGGCCGTCGCGTCGTCGAGCGCGACGACGACGGCGTTCGAGATGTTTGCGCGCGCGCAGCCGACCAGGAAGGTGCCGAGCATCGCAAAGATGTTCTTGTTTGAGACGGCGGCGAGCACCTGCTCCCACAGCAGCCCGACCGTGCAGAGGGGCGCCGGCTCGCGGGTCGTGCCGTGAAGGGACGGAGAGCTTCCGGGCGGCGGGCGGCGAGGCGCCTCCCTCCCAATGGCCGCCTCCTTGAGCAGCTCGCAGAGCGCGCGCATGTTTTCGTCCGCCGCGCAGGCGCTCGGCTTTGGGAAGGCGTCGCCCGGCTGCAGGATGTCGTTCAGAGTGCGCGGGGCGGCGGACCCCTCGTCGCGGGGCTGCGCGCGGCAGCCGCGCTCGAGCACGGCCTCGCGCGCCTTGGAGAGGTGGGGCGCGCGGTGTGAGTCGCAAGCCGAGGGCTGCGAACTGCGGGCGCGGAGCACGCAGCGCCTCGGAGAAGAGCGCGCTGCGAAGGATGTCGTTTGGACCCGGCCCCATCGCCGCCGCGTCCACGCCGGCCCTCTGCTCGAGCGCGACCTCCGCCTCCTCGTCGCGGCTCGCTGCGGCGGTCGCGACGTGTCCGCCCCCGAAGAGGCCCCTCCCTCCGAGGAGGCAGTCGCGCCGCAGCACGCGCATCGACACGCCCGCGCGCGTGTCCCCGTCGTGCGCCTACGAGCTCGGCCAGTCTCGGGCTGATCTCGGGCGACCTCGACGCCGGCGCGCGAGCCTGCGCTGGGGGCCGGCTGGTGCACGAGCTGCGTGAGCAGAAAGGCGAGGCTGCCGCTCGGCCGGCTCCGCTCGCAGTCTGCGCCGCAGCCGAGCAAGCGGTTGGCGAGCTGCGCCGCCAGCTCCGCCGCAGGAGCCGTCGGGTGGAGGGCGACGACGGCGGGGTCGAGCATCGGGCACGCCATGGACTGGCCGTACGCGGACCAGCCCATCGGAGGGTCGTGCACGCCGACCACCGAGCCGCGCGACATCTGCGAGCCGAGCTGCGCCGCCTGCAGGGGGGAGGGGGACGTGTCGCGGACGTGTCGGGGACGTGTCGCGGACGTGTCGCGCTGCAGCACCTCGACGTTCGACGATAGCCCTATCTCAGCCAAGCCTCGGCTACGTCTCGGCTACCGCCGCCTCCACGTCGACGTCAGCCGAGAGATGCGGGAAGGGGCTCGCCGCCCAACGAACCTGAGGTGGAGGGTTCGGGTTAGCGGAGAGGTGCGGGGAGGTGGATGATGATCGCCGCCGAGGGCGCACACCCGCGAGGTGCTCAGCACGACCGTGCAGCCCGCCCTGAGTAGCTGCGCACCGACGCGCCACAGGGCGCCCGCCGAGACGCGAGCGGGCGCCGCGCCGCTCCCCGCCTCGCGAGGCAGGTACCACCCGACGCCGAGGGACTGCGCCACTGTGGCCGCCTCGCGAGTTGTCGCCACGAGCAGCAGTTGGCCAGGCGAGACGGCTCCCTTTGCCGCCGTGAGGCGCTCTGTTAGGACCGACGAAGCTGGCTGGCCGAGCACCGACGAGAGGAGCAGCAGCGAGTGACCCGGCGCACTGGCGGCGATGGCACAGACGACGGCGTCGCTTGCTTGGCACGGCGTGTGCGGCAGCCTCGGACGCTGCGTCTGCTGCTCTCGAGGACCTGGCGCCGGTCCGCAACCGCTGACCACCTGCGGCGGCTTGGCATGCGGCAGCGAGGCTGGCAGCCAGTACTCTGGCGTGATATCCACTGCCGCTGCCGTAGCAGCTGTGGCTGTGTTTGACAAACGAGGCGAACTTCTCGGCTCCTGGGCCGTCGCCGGCGACGAAAGCATGCTGCAGGCGTACAGGACGAGCGCGGCGGCGACGGCGAAGAGGAGTCGTGCGAGGAGCGGCAGGCCCATATAACACACGGATCTATTTGCCAAACATCATGAAAGCACGTCAAGCAAAGAAAAAGGATTCGTGGCGGCGAGAATTGGCGAGAGACTGCAAAGAGAGATAGGAAGAGGCAGACGGAGACGCCAAGGTTGGGCAACGGCTAGCACCAAACTCCTGTCTTCTCTCCTTAAAATCCTGCTGGCGCGTGGCGGCGTGCCGTCCTCCCACTCCAAGTGCTCCCATTCCTCCGTTGCGCGTTGCCCAACGGCGTTGGTCTATTTTCTTGATTTTCTGTTCTTTCGGAGACGCACGGAGAGACGGAGTGGCAGGAGGCAGAAACCGACGTTAACCGTGAAGCCACGAGTGGCCAACACGCCGCCAAGTCACGTCGTACCTCGAAAAACGCGAGAAAATCCAAGAAAAAACCTTCCGGCATGGTCTTTTCATGGTCTTCCTCGGTGCTGGCTTCAGGTCGCGCAGGCTTCAGGTCTCCGAAGCCGATGGTTGCAAACGTGGTCGCCGTAAAGTAGAGGCGCGTCGACCACCGGCCAGCCCTCGACAACCACAAACGCTGATGCAAAGGCGCCGACAATTCCGGCGGTGAGCGACGCAACTCGGAGCGTGAAGAAGCCGCGAGACACTCATCGTCTGGTGGGCGTGGACCGTGGTCGAGGAGGTCGCTCGCCACGCGCTCGCTGAGGAACTGGGTCGTGAGCAAGGCGGACCATATGCTCCGCAAGCGTGTGAGCGCTGGCTGCCCCCCATGGGGCTCGGACTGCGCAAAGGACCCCCATGCTGGGTGCTGCATTTGAGATTTGTGTCTCCCCCGCGCTTTTTCCCTGTTATATGTTTATTATATTCGGAGATAGCCGCGCCGCGGCTATGTAGGTTATCCGACAACGCGAAGAGAGGAACCGACAAACCCAACCCACCGTGAGGGGGGTTCCCGTGACCAATCGTCACCAACTATTACGTTCCGCGCGCGGCTGAACGAGTGTTTGTCGGACCCTCGCGCTTCTAGGCGCCCGAGTCCTCTTCTCGTCTGCGATTTTGTGTGGTGGTATCGTCGCGATGCTACGCCAGTGGGACACTGGCGAGGCTCTTCGAGCCGACGGTGCCGCTGCAGTCCCACACGTTCCGCCGCAATACCGCCGCCGCTTTCCGCACATTGCCAGATGGTCTGTGGCCGCCGCAACGCCAGATGCAGTCAGTGCAGGCAACGCTTATACTGACGCGGCGTACAAAAGGGACAAGCCTTTCTGGTCTGGCCTCCTATCAGACGGGCCACGATCAGACAGTCGTGCACCTTGGCGCTCTCCCAGCCCCGCAACCCGCCGCCGCTCAACAGCTGAGCCGAGGTGGCTGAGAGAGCTGGCTGAGAATGAAGAGCTCACAGTCAGGCGACTTGCATGCGGAGTGCATGCTGAGTGCATGATGCGAGCGCTGGGCAACAGCGTATTACGCGAGTGTGTCATGGGCAGTAGCCGTCAAGGACAACAGCTTTTCTGTCATGGGCAACAGCCTGTTAGGGGCAACAGCCTGTCAGGGGCAACAGCTTATATGTCATGGGCAACAGCCTGTTAGGGGAAGACAACGCTTGTCAGCCACATTCGAGGCTTGTTAGCCAACCCGAGGCTTGTTAGCCATCTTCGAGGCTTGTTAGCTAATTCGAGGCTCCAGCCACACGAGGCTCCGGCGTCCGGCCACACGAGGCTCCGGCCACACGAGGCTTGTTAGCCACATTCGAGGCTTTTAGCCAACCCGAGGCCGGCCGGCCAACTCGAGGCTCGTTAGCCAGTTCGAGGCTCGTTAGCCACACGCTCGAGGCGTCTAGCCAGACCGAGGCTTGTTAGCCGTCTTCGAGGCTTTTAGCCACACCGAGGTGCTCGTTAGCCACGAGGCCTTTAGCCGAAGGCCTTAGCCGAGCGATCACTGCCCGGGGCGGCTACGGCCGCCACCCTCCTACCGGGCAACGACCCCAACTTCGTCGATGGGCCTGTTTGAGACTCTCAGGGATCGACTTCCCCGGCAATCGGCGCGATGGGCCTTATTCAGGGCGCCGACGCTCGGGGTCGTCTGGCAACGGCACCGGGAGCTCGAGACGCAGCTCTCGGGGCCAGCCAACCCAGGAGTCGATTTTAGGACCAATCTCAATAACAATCTATATATCAGCATGAACAAACAACTGGGACTCGGACGTCGGAGTCGCCACACGCCACTCGCCAGTCGGACGTGATGCCTGCCTGTCAGGCTGATGGTAAATGTGAGGAGAGAACTCAGAGAACCGCCAGGGAAATAATAAAAATCAAATCCATGCAGACGTCATGCGCGCTGACGCACGGGAGGGCGCGGACCGCTCGCCTCAACGAGCTGTGCGCGCGCCCGCCCGCACCTCTGACTCCCCAAACTCGAAGAGTCGGCGTTTACCCCTTGCACCATCACCTACCCCCTCCCACCCCCCCTCCCCCCCCGGGCACGACCCCCCACACCTCCCTCGGTGGCTGCCGCTCCCCCCGCCCTCGGCGGCTCAGGCCTCCTCGGGGCTCGCCGTCGGCGTCGGCACCGCGGCGAGGCCGAGCGCCCCGTCGCAGAAGCTCTTGACGAGCGGCAGGCCCGCCCGGCGCTCCGCGGCGCGGTAGGTGGCATAGCTCACCGCGGCGCCGTTGCCGAGAGGCTTGTGCTCGATGGTCGGGGCGGAGGCGGCGGTGCGCTCAAAGTCGCGCCGCGAGTAGGCGGGCAGCCGGTGCGTGCCGTCGCGCGACGTCAGGGTCAGCGTCACGACGGACGGCGAGAAGCAGCCGACCACGCGCTCGACCAGGTCGGCGGCGCGGAAGCGGGGGTCGTTGGTCTCGAAGGAGGCGTAGGAGAAGGCGACCTCGGGGGTGACGTGGACGGTGTAGTAGTACGGCCCCGCGAGCGCGTTCATCGAGTAGCCGCACGGCTCGAAGGCCCAGTCGTCGATGAGCGCGCCCGGCAGCAGGTCGGCCAGGCCGCACGACGTGGTCATCGCGCGCGCGAGGGCCCCGTCGGGGAGGGGGCCCCAGCCGGCGACGTCCTTGCCGTCGGGGCCGCGCTCGAAGCCGAAGAGGGCGCACACCTCCGCCGACAGCCCCTCCATCGCAACCTCGAGGATGTCCTCCCCCGCGAGGGACGGCAGCGCCATCTGCCACTTGTTGAGCTGCGCCGGCAGCGGCCTCGGCGCCGCGACGGCGGCGCGCCCCTCGACGGCGAGCACGTGCCAGCAGCAGCCGTCGGCGGGGCCGACGGTGAGGGCGTGCACCCCCTCGCCAAACATGGCGACCAGGTAGGCGCGCTCCTCGTCGTGCGAGCGCGACGGGTAGAGCTGCAGCTGCGGAAACTTGTACCGCAGGTGGCCGTACTGCAGCCGCTCGAGGGCCGCGCCGGCGGTGGCCGCCATCTCGAGGAGGCGGGGCAGGACGAGGAGGAGGGTCGTGGTGCCGCACGTCTTCAGGATGACGCGGTCGGCAAAGACGAACAGGCTCGACTCGGAGAGCAGGTAGGCGTCGCAGTGGTCGTTGGACCGCTGGTTGAGGATGGTGCACGCGGCGAGGCTGAGGAGCTCGGACCAGGCCTCGGCGCCGTACTGGCGGAAGCCCGAGGGATGCGAGACGGAGGTGCGGAAGTACACCTCGAGCTTCTTCTCAGGGCCCTCGAACACGTCCTCCGTGCTCAGGGTGCAGGGCGCGAGCGCCGCCGCTGCCGCGGGATCGTGCATCGGAAAGTCCATGTTTGTACGATTTCGTTGGGGGGTGTTATCTCGTGCCAACGGCCCGGGTCAGCCAGGCCTGACGGGGCGGGGGCAGGGGCGGAGTCAGCCGCTCTGCTCTTGTGCAAAGACTCACGATGCGGCTGCTCGAGGCGCGCGCGATGCTGGCGCAGCGCGCGGGAGGTGGCGGCGGGGAGGGCGGCAGCGTGGGAGGCTGGCGGCGGGCGCAGCCCGAGCGCCATCCGCCGGCGCTCCGCCGTCGACGCCGGGCGAGGAGGGCGAGAGAAGATGGGAAATGCATCAGCGCACCATGGAGAAGTCTTCGGTGTGCCACGCAGCACGGCGTTCGTTGTGAACAGGAAGGTGTGAACAAACGCCGTCGTACTCCGTTCTTGTCGTTATGTTTTCCCGGTCAAAGGAAAAACACTGTCGGCGTGAGTTAAATACATAAAACGAGCCGCGAACTGGCGAGGTACTTCCAGCCTGCTGTGGGAACAGCTGACGCAGTCTCGCCGAGGCTCTCGGGTTGACTCGGCCAGACAAAACCCCGAGAAAAAGAAAGAAAGAAAACAGACAACCCAAGGGAGGGATGGGAGGACGGCACGCCGCCACCACACAGGGATTTTAAGGAGAGGTGTGTGGTGCGCTATCCGTCGCCCACCCTAGGGAGTCTGCCTCTTCCTATCTCTCTTCGCAGTCTCTCGCCGATTCTCGCTGCAACCTTCATGCCACCTCGCGGTCGTCCCACCCTCGTCGTTCTCTCCCTTGTCACTTCCTCCTCTGTCGCGTTGTTCTCTTCTGCCTCGTCCTGCGACGCCGCCGCCTGCCGGTCCCTTGTTCTCGCGGCTTCTTTCGCCTTTCGGCGCAACTCCGTCCTCCTCGCGGCGTATCCTGGCCCCTCGAGTCTATCGAGCTCCCCTCGCGCAAGGACCACATTTCTGACTCCCACTCCGATCATTTGCCTACAGGTCATGTTGTTACTCAGGTCCACTCTCTCTTCGAACACTCGTGCCTCTACGGATGATGCCGGCGCTGGGGTCCCCTTCGGATGCATCGTGACATCTGACAACTGGATTTCCACTGGTTCGTCCTCCTCGGAGTCATCTTCCCCGTCCTCCTTCCGCTCGGCTCTTCGCTCGGTACGTTCGGTGTGGCTCACCCTCCATGCCGTGAACAGGCGCTTTATCCACCCTATATTCTTCTCTCGTTCCTCTGCCCGTGCCTTGGTCTTGTCGTTGTTTCGCACCCATGTCTGTATGGCAATCGAGGCTGCCTTCCCCACTACCTGTAGTTCACTCGTCACCTCTCCCGCGAGCTCCCTTCTCTTTCTTTCGGGTATGGAGTCCGTGAGTGCGGGTAGCGTGCAGGCAATCACGGGCGCTATTTTGTCGTACTCCTCTTCGGCGAGCGCTCCAAATCTAGACCCTTTCGCCTTTAAGGAGGCTGCCCTCGCTCGTCTCAGGAATGTAGCGGTGTCTTTTGAGTCCGGCGCCTCCCGTTCAACTCTTGCTGTCGCCCTCGCTGTGTGTTTGTCGAGCTTCCGCATGAAGTGACGCGCCTCTTCCTTATTTCCAGCGCAGCTGCCGCTCAGTATGTGCGCCAACGACGCCTGTGGTGGCTCACTGTCTTCTTGTTTCCAGTCGTCCCAGTCTCCCAGTTTCCCCGCGTCTCCTCCTTGCCTCGCGCGCCTCTTTTGTGGCCTCATCCCTAGCCGCCTTGCACGCTCTGCATCCCCAGAACGCACTTCTCGTGGCGGGGCCCCTCATTCCCCGTTTCTTTTCCCCCTCTAGAATACGCCTGTGGTGTGCCCCGTGTGGCACCCCGACCTGTTGTCTCACCCTGGCCCCCAAGATCGTTTTGGTCGTCACATTGTGATCCCCGACGTCGTCAAATGTCGCCCGCCTGTCCTTCCCCCCGTTCTCGTCCGGTAATCTCATCTTATTATCCCATCGATGCTTGAGGCTGGCTACTGCCACTTCGCTCCACAACCGTCCCGCCACCCCTGCCGTGTGCGATCCTGGCCTCACTGTCTTTCGATATTGCTCGCACACCCACTCGTGCGCGCTCTTACACATGTGTCCGTACGTCCGTCGGTCCACTATCTCCCTCTTCTCTGCGTTCTCTGCCGCCCCGAGAGGCGTGGGAGTACCTCGCCAGGCCGCAATCCCTAAACTTACGGCGGGCGCTCCTCGAAAAGCGCACACCTGCCTGCGACCCGACGGCGTGTCCCGCAAATGCCCAGCCCCGCGGCCGCGCCGCACCGCCGTGAGCTCTACTTTGCTTCCGACCCGCCCATGCGTTGGATCAGCCCGCTTGCGGCGGCGGCGCTCTGCCTTCTCATCGCGTGCTGCTTCTGGTGCTGGGAGCGGTCGCTGCTCCGCGAGGCGGCGGCGGCGGGAGAGAGGGGCAAGCCAGCACCCCAGTGCGGGCGCAGCCGCCGCACAGCCGCAACCGCCCCGGTGGCCAGGACGCCGCCTCTCCCGCCGCCCGACGACATCACCGAGGCCGACGAGCCCTGGTACTCGCGGCAGTCGTGGTACAGGCACGAGGCGGAGCAGGCGAAGGAGGAGGACGAGGCTGAGGGCGAGGGGCTGCCGTTTGCGCTGAGAACTCGGGGTGGCAGAGTGCGACACGGCCGCGCCTGTGTGCGAGAGGCGCCGTTTCGAAAGTTTGTACCACCGCCCGACGCCGAGGCGGCATGCATTGACATGACCGAGCTGTGAGGCAGTGTAGACTTTTTGTGAGTCGGTATTGTGGATAGTCTCCTAGCTGAAAGGATCCCTCAAAACCGAGACCTACCTCTTTCCTCCTCCTCCGAGTCTTCCGGCCCACGACACGCTTCCTCAAAAACGCACGCGATGCACAGTGAGACATAACAGTTTTAGTCGGGCGGCAGGCTGATCCGAGTTGACATAATTATGCTGAGCTGTCAACAGCAGCACACACTGCGGAGAACGGACCTGAGCCATAGCCTCGACTCGATCGAGCCGCTCGGCGTCCCCCGGCCTCGCATGGCCGCGCTGCGCCTGATGCTACCTCTGCTCCCGCCACTGGAGCAGCGGGCGATGGGCTTGCACTCCATCGCCGCCTCTCGCCGATCGCGCTCGCGCTGTCGCCGGCTGAAGGAGGTTCGGATGCGCCGCACCACCGCGACGGCATCCACCAACCACTCTGGCTCGTCGTCGGCAGCAGCGTCCTCCAATGCGGAGAGGCGCACAGAGCGGGTTGGCGAGCGCAGTGCAGCCGGGCGTCCGCTGGACTGATCCGCGATTGCGTCGACCAGCCACGCCGGGGTGTCGTCGCTCAGGGTGCCACGAGACCGCAGCGGGCTGGGAAGCGTGCTCTTTTCCGACATATCGACAGGAACTCGGGCCAAGGACGGAGATGGGGACGTCCGAGCCTTGCGACGTGGCAAGTTCACGCGGGGCATGTTGGAGCGCTGTAATCACACACAAATCTGCCTGTAAGGTTATTTTTGTTCAAAGCCCCGTCGCGGCCTGTCCACCACCACGTCTCGACCGCCTCCTCCTCCGCCTCCTCCGCTGCTCCTCCGCCGCCTCCTCCGCCGCTTCCTCCGCAGCCTCCTCCTCCACCTTTTCGCCAGTCTTCTTCTCCGCTGATCCCCGATCATCCGCCGCCTCGCCCGCGTACTTGCCGGCGTACCAGCTGGAATCGGCGGATCATCGGAGCAAGCTAGAGCCTCGCCCACTTACCGATTCCGCATGTATGTATGTAGGAAAATTCAGGGTTCGTCACGGGCCCCAACCTTCGACATGCGCGCGCAGCGCGCCCGGCGCGCAGCGCCGGGTGTCGAGGGTTCGGCGAGCGCGCGCAGCGCGCTCGGGCGCCATCCCGAGGGTTCCGAGGGTTCCGAGGGTACCCGACCGGCACCGCGCGCAGCGCGGGGCACCGCGGACCGCGCGCAGCGCGGTCTCGAATAGACGTAACACACACACTAGACACGCTCTCTCTCCTTTCTCTCTCCTCTCCTCTCTCGCCAGCCCTCCCAGCCCTCAGGGCTTGCGCTGGCGCGGCCAGGCAGGGGCCGCAGCGCAGACCGTGCAGGCACCTGCGCGGAGGGAAGACAAGGAATGAGGAGAGGAAAACGCCAGGCGGAAGGGAGGAGGCCGGGAATGAGCCAGGCTGCATGGGCGGCGCGCACCCTGTCGGCAGTGAGAGCGCTAACTCCCCCGCCGAAAGAAGGCGAACATGCCGCCGGAGCAGGGGGCGCTGGAGCAGCTTGCGCCGGAGCTGCCGCTCGAGCTGCCGCTCGAGCTGCCTGGGCCGCTGTCGGCGGGCCGGGCGCGCTTGGGCGCCGGTGGGCGCACATCGTCCACAGCCTCGAGAGGGCCGCTTCGCCCGACTCTCCAAGCCTGCAGCGCCTCCCGCCCTTGCACACCCACCTATGCATGGAGACACGACACCTGAGAGTCCATCAAGCCCGAGCAGAACACGAGCGTGAGCTGCACCAAACTGACAGCGGGTTCAAAGAGCCCAGTCCTGTGGCTGCCGAGGTTCTCGATGGCAGTGCTGAGGGCGGTGGAGGTGAGAGGTCCCTTGGCAGCCTGGAGCGAGAGCGGGACCTTCTGCGTCCTCGGCCCCTTCTCCTTGCGAGCCTCCCAGTTGTCGCTGTAGAGCTTGGCAAATCGCGCCTTGATGAGCGCGTCCAGCCTCGCAGCGATGATCCTGACAAAAAAGCGACTAGTAAAATGGCGGAGGAGGGGGGAGGCCTGCTGGTGTGAAGTAGGGGACACCTCGCGCCCCCCAAGTCGGTAGCCGAGGGCGAGAGAGCCGCGAGCTCCTCCCTGGTTGCCATGCTGCTGAACCACTCGAAGATCGTGTTGACGCGGTTCTTCTGCTTTGCGGTAAGGCCGGTCGGAACGCCGCCCTTTTGCATGCACTCGACGAAGATCTCCTTGGCCGTCTTCGCCATCAACCCAGTTGTCGCCGGCCAGCCCGCCGCTGGTACGCCTGACAGCAACCCTCCCCCACCCCGCTCCTCCTCCCCATCCTCCTCCTCCCCTTCCTCCTCCTCCCCCTCGTCATCCACGTCCTCGTCCTCCTCCATATTCTCGGTGGTGCGCGCGGCGGCGGGCGCGGCGGCGGGCGCGGCGGCGGGCGCGGCGGCGGGAGCGGCGGCGGGAGCGGCGGCGGGCGCGGCGGCGGGCGCAGCGGCAGCTCGGGACGGGCTGCGGCGCGGCGAGGAGGCTGGTGTGGACCTCCTCGAGGATGCGCCGCTTGTCGGCCCTGCCGCCGAGACAGCGCTAGGCCGGCGCTGGGGGGGCAGTTGGAAATCGGAGGCGGGCGTGAGCGAGTCGAGCCTGGTCTCCAAGCGGCCGAGGAGAGCCACCAGCCCGCGCACGTCAGCGCGCGACTTTGCGGCGAGGTCCTAGACGTGCGGCCGCAGCGCGCCCACCGCAGGCTCGGCGGTGCGCGCGTGTTAGCGAGAAAGTTGCGGGTAGAGCCATGCCCGACTTTTCGAAGGCGAGGCCTCTGCGACGAGTGCCAGCCGCGCTGCGGAGCCACGCCCTTCGAGCCGCGTCCCGTCGGCTCCGTCCCTGAGTGTGTCTCGCCTTGGCGACACACACTCGACGAGGACAGTCCTGCTGACGAGAACGTGTCGCGCGCCGGCGACGATTGCGGCGTGGTGGTTGCGTGTACGAAGCGAAGATGGCACGACCACCGCCCTGCATATCGCAGACCGGGCAAGGAGGGGCCTTCTCCCGTTCCGCGGAACAGGAGATCTTTCCCCCTCCCCCGGCCTGAGCAGCGACGGGTGGAAGGCAGCCCCTTGAGTCGAGGGCGGCGCGACCATTGCGCTGACTCAAAGACCAGCTAGCTGGCCCGTTCAGTACAGATGGTCTCGCCGCCCCGCTCCGCGCCGCCCGCCGCCGCGCCGCCCCGCCGCCCGATGATTATTAATTCATTATTAATTAATTAATAAGTAATTATACCACCCGCCGCCGCGCCGCCCCGCCCTGCGTCGCCCGCTGCCTCGCCGCGCCGCCGCCTCGCGCCGCCCGCCGCCGCGCCGCGCCGCCGCCCGATGATTAATAATTAATAATTATTACCCGATGATTAATAATGTGTGTGTGCGTGCGTGTGTGTGTGTGTGTGTTTGTTTGCGCGATGGCAGGGAAGGGCAGGGCAGCCGCGAGCCGCAAGTGGCGTCGGCGACGCGGCGAGGACACGATGGTGACGCCCACAGCGCAGCGTGCGCGGCAGCAGTGCCGCCGGCGGTCCCACGCCGCATCAGCGGCGCTCTGAGTGAGTCAGGCTGCGCTTCACAGCCTGCTGAGCACGTTCCCGACGAGCGTCGCGCCACGCGGGTCCGCCGCAGGCGACGCGGGCGGCGAGCCGATGCGCGTGTCGTAGGCGTAGGCAGCGCTGGCGAAGCGAGGCGGCCGGCGCCGGCCCCCGCAGGCGGTTGCAGCGAGAGCAGCGAGGTAAAAGACACTGTTGGGAAAGGGTGGGGAGCAGCCTGCCGTCGAGCAGCACGCCGCGCAAGCTCGCTGCCGGCGACCCGATCGAGAGCTCGTAGTCATGGTACTATTCAGCGCGCCATCGCGCCCGAGGCAGCCCGCCCTGTCTCTGTAGGCCTTCCCAGACAGCTCGGCGAGGCTGTACTCTACAGAAAAACAGAATGCCCAGAGCATGCTGGGCAGGCTCCCGTCGAGCGACGAGCCATGCTGGCTCCTCGCGGGCGGCGAGCTCGAAGACCCGCTCGGAGCTTCGCCCAGCCCGGCGAGCCCGCCCGCCCGCGGCCGCACCAGGGCGTGCGTTTTTCTTTTTTTGCACGCATTTTCGCGGTACGGCTCTCCTCGCAACTCAACTCGCTTCATGCCTGGCCGCAGCATCTTCCTCCTCGACGAGCTCATCGGCGTGGCGTCGGGTGGGAGGCCGGTGTCTCTCCAAAAGCTGCACGTCAGTCAACCCTCGAACTTCAAGGCTCCCACGAAGGCCCCTGCCGCGACCGTCAAGCAGTCGGCGCCGCCAGTCGCCGCCGGCGGAGGTGGCGGCGCGCTGCCTGCGACCAAACTGCTCTACCAGGCGGACACGTACCTCTTCACGGCCGAGGCGACTGTGCTGGAGGTGGGCGAGAAGGCGGGCGGCGGCGGGTGGGCCGTAGTGCTGGATGAAACCTGCTTCCACGCGCAGGGCGGCGGGCAGCCGGCCGACACGGGTACGCTCACCCGGGCCGGCGGCGGCGCCGCGTGGGCCGTGCGCATGGTCAAGAAGGACGGCGAGGGCGTCGTGAGGCACGACGGCGAGCCAGGCGGTCCAGCGCCCGACTTTGGAGCAGGAGACACTGTGTCGCTGGCGGTGGACGAGCCGCCGAGGAGGCGCCGTGCGGCGCGGCCTGGGAGACGCCGTCCTCACCCGTGATCAGCGCCTCTTTGCTCGTCGCAGGTACAACGCGCGGGTCCACTCTGCCGGCCACCTCATCGACGTGGCGATGACGCAGGCGGGCAGCACGTTGAGGCCGACCAAGGGGTACCACTTCACGCCAGGCGCGCGGCAGCGGCGGGGGCGGCGGCGGCGGCGGCGGCGGCGGGGAACGGGTTTGGTGAGAGTGGCGGTGGAGAGGGCGGTGAGAGTGGCGGCGGCGAGGGCGGCGGTGGCGCGTCTTTGCTTCCATGGTGTGTGTCCGCGGCGTGCTGCCCAACGCCCCTCGCTGCTGCGAGCAGGCGCGTACGTCGAGTACGAGGGCAAGCTCGAGGCGAGCGAGCGAGAGGCGCTGCTGCCGAAGCTGCAGGCGGCCGACCGGCCATCCACACACCGCCGCTTCCCGGAAGGTTCGCGGAAGCTGAGGGAGGCTTCGCGCGTAGGCGGCGATGGATGAGCTCATCGCGCGGGCGGTGCCTTCGACGGTGCAGACGGTGGACGCGACGGCGCTGGGCGACTACTGCTCGCCCAACACCATCCCGTCCGACCCGGCGCTTTGGGGCAAGGGGTGGGTGCGTGTGGTCGGGGTGGGAGGCATGGTCTGCCCGTGCGGAGGGACGCACGTCGCAGACACGAGGGAGCTAGGCCGCCCGATGCGGGAGGAGGAGCGCATTCTCGGCCGTCTCGCCGCCACAGCCCGCCGCGTGCGTGTTCCGCTGTAGGCGCCGTCAAGGTCGAGGCCGTCAAGGGGAAGGGCAAGGTGACGCGGATTTCGTACACCGTGCTCGATGGGTAAGGATTCCGGGGATGGAAGGGGGGGGGCGACAGCGTGCAACATCTTCTATTAGAAACGTGTGCTCCTTTGTTAAATAAATAAATAAAAACGGACACCTTACTGTGTTGGGTAAAAAGGAACAGGTCCCCGCCCGTGCGATCTTTGTGCAGGGTTCTTTGTGTGTGGGGTGAGTTGTGCTATGTGTGCAGTGTGCGCTCCTTCGACGTTCTATTTTGGGGCATAAATTTGAGCTCTTTTCTCTGAGCCCTGGTCTGACAGCCTGACAGCAACCCCCGGACAGCGCCTGACAGTGCCCGACAGCCTGACAGCGCTGACAGCACTTTCTCTGACAGTCTGACAGCACGTGTCTGACAGCCTGACAGCAGAGTCTGGCAGGCGAGGGGTTCCGTCGCTGTCAGGCCCTAACGTGACAGCCTGACAGCTGCCTGACAGCCCGACAGCACACAGTGGCCTGACAGCAGCGCTGACAGCCTGACAGCCCGACAGCAGCACAGACCGTACACAGACCCCGTAGAGCCTCTTTCTTGTGCCCCATTGAGGGTATAACAAAGTTACATGCAAAGACATGTGAGTGTGGTCCATGTCCATGTAGTCATGGGATGGTCATGGGTCTCTCTCTCAACCCTCCCGCCCGCCACCTCTGCGGATCCCTCTCTAGCACCGGCGGCTGTGCTACTACAAATGAAGCTACCAGCTAGCCTTCTGGGGCCCTACAGTCATATGCCTACGGCGTCTGGGTGGGGGTGGCCGTCTCCAAGGACAGCTCCAAGGTCTTTGCCATCGGCAACATTGAGCAGGTGGCCGTCGCCGACGGCACAGTAGACGCGCGCCGCGCCACTGGCAGCTCCAGCGCAGAGTACCTGCGCCAGCTCTCCATGAGTCAGCGCAGCAACGGGGTCTTCATCAACGACCCCAAGGGCCTCTTTATCCTCCGGTGGTACCGTGAGGTGAAGGGTGACAGGACCCCCCCAGACGGCCCGCGCTACCAGAACAGAGCGTGCAAGTACTACAAGCTGACGAGCGACAACGATGGGGAGGCCTCCGCTGGACCAGCAACTACCAGATCATCAGCAAGGTGTACCTGAAGAAGCACTCCACCCTGCCTCTCTGCTATTCTCTCAGTGCGGCAGACAAGAAGATGGTGACGTCCACCATGAAAAAGATGGTGGGACCGGAGGCAGAGTAGAGGCTAGAGTATGTATGTGTAGTAGAGTCCTGCTTGATCTCCTCTTGATAGTGTCATAAGTGTGGCTGGTGTGTGTCAGAGCCTGACAGCACCCCGACAGCACCACCTGACAGCACCTGACAGTAACAGCCCACCGTCTGACAGCAGCAGCAGCCTGACAGCTCTGACAGCTCCGACAGCGTCTGACAGCAACACCCGACAGCTCCGACAGCACCTGACAGCTACAGAACCCCTCGCCTGTCAGACATGCACCCGACAGCACCCGACAGCACTGACAGCACCTGACAGCTGGTCTGACAGAGGCACCTGACAGTGCCTGACAGCTGCCCGACAGCCCGACAGATCACCTGACAGCACCTGACAGCCTGACAGCCAGGGCTCAGTCTTTTCTTGACTACCTTCCCTACACCGAGCGTGTGCTGCTGCTGGCCCAACAAGATCCTCATTATCGTCGGGGTCTCACACAAGCACACCGACACCGTGGAGCGTGGTGCTGTGCACGAGGTGGTATCCTCACAGCACCGCGCGGTTCTGTCCGCGCCGTGCGTCGATAAACCACCATGGTGTGCGCCTCTCCGCCGCGTGTTTAGAGCCCCCGAGCGGCCCCGCCGGCTGGTCGCCGATGCAATACATATCGGCCAGCCACGGATAAATTGAGGGCCGCTCATAGTCCATCCCGCGTCGGCGGGTTCGCGCCACGTCCATCGGCTCCAGTAGCCGCAGGCAGCGCACCGCGAGGGCATGATTGAGCGGCGCGGTGAAGAAGAAGTCCCGCATGAGCTCGCGTTGAGCCGGATGCCCCTCCCACGCCTGCTTTGCTAGGAACCAAAGGTTCTTGAGCTCCACGCGGTGCCCCTCCATCGCCATCGCCTCCTCGTCGAGCCCCACGCGTCGTTCGAGCCAGGCGTCGGCCCAGCCAGCCGGTGACGAGCCGCCGCCGCCGCCAGAGCCCCAGCCATTCCATGAGCGGCTGGACGGCTCCTTCCGCATCCGGTATGCCTCGAGTTCGAGGACCATCCGCTCGGGCCGCCGCGCATTGAAGTAGGCGGCCGTTCTGTCGAGAGCGTGCATCGCGGCGGCGTCGGCGCGCCGGCTGTCCTCGACGGCCGCCGCCTCTGCCTTTTGAAGCCGCTGCCGGTCGCCCTCCTTCAGGTAGGTGCGTATGCCAAAGGTGAGGCCTCCGGTTTGGCAGCAGAGGATCGTGCTGTGGAAGAGCGGCCCCGGCGGGCCTGAGGGGAGCATGGCGCGTAGGCGCGTCCACCAGGCCATCTTCGAGGGATTGAGAGGGGGAGGGGCCCGGCCCGCGGTGCGGCTTGCTCTGTCCCGACCAAAGTTTGGGACGCATCCACCTCCGCCTCCACCCCCACATCAACACTTCCGGCTACACGCCCTCGCATCTCCGTCCGCCTCATTCCGCGTCTTTCCCCAGCCCCAAGCAGCCCCAGCCCATACTAGCTTTTATGCTTCTTTGCTTTTTTTTGCTTGCTTTGCTTGCTGGCTGGCCTGGCTGGTACTCGAGTATGTATGTATGTATGGTTGGTTCGTGGTTTGGTTGGTACGCACCGATCGACCGACCGACCGCCCGCCCACCCTGGGTCCTGCTATTCCTTTCACTGTTATGCGCGGTGGAATAAACCCGAACCCTCGTATCGGCGAGCCATTCCTGTCGGCGTCCAATGATCCGGCAAAAAAAAGGCGCTCGAGTGTCATTCCGGGCGGCTAGGCGCTTGAGATGCGCGTGCTGCGTACGAGCGCGCACTTCACACGGGCTAGGTCTGCCGCCTTCGCGCTTATTCTCGCGCCCCGCAACCCGCCGGCAGCCGGTGACGCGTCGGCCGATGGACGAGGAACGTAAGCGGCAGCGTCGGCCGCGCGCCAAGCACCTGCAGGGGTTCGGTGTGGACTGGCGGAGGCGCGGGTACCTTTGCGATGACGGCCTCAGCACTACCGACGACGAGGAGCGCACGCGCTTCTCTCAGAACGGTTGCAGGGCGGCGCGCTCCGCCTTGCTTCGCCATGTCGACCGCGATGGCCGCAGGGAGACCTCGTACCAAAAGAAGCGCTTTCGGGGCGAGGTCGGCGGCTGGGGGCGCCACCGGGGCGCAGGGTTTTACGACCCTGGCCTACACGCGCCACGCTCCCGCGAGGAGGAGGAGGCGAATCTTCGAGCCGCCCTCACTGCGTCTCTCAACGACAACGTTCGTCCCTCGCCCTCTTCGTTGCCCTCTTCGTTGCCCTCTTCGTTGCCCTCCCTCGGCCCCGAGCTCGAGCCGCCGCCTCCACCGTTTGTCGAGCGTCAGTTGCTCTGGCAGCACCGTTCCTGCTCGCCCTGGGGCTCACTCGTCTTCATCGGACCTCAGTGCGGGAGCGGCAGTGGCGGCAGCGGACCTGCTGTGATCGATGACACGCGGGCGGAGAACGCCGAGCCTTTCGCCCACCCGCTGTACGAAGAGGTGCCCTGGCCCGGAGCCTTGCCGGCCGACCGCGACGCACTCGCACGACGGTACCAGCGAGAGGCGGAGGCGTGGTCGAGCTGCGCCATCACCGCCGCGGCTGCAGCTGAGCGTGAGCTCCTCGGCCTTCTGAAAGCAAAATCGACCTTCTTCCCGGGGTCGCTGCCGATCCGCGAGGGGGAGGAGAAGTGTCACGCTGCCACCAAGCTGGCGGCGACGACGGCCAGCGCAGCGGCGACTGCCATCTCCCGCCTCGCCGCCTTGCCGCCATCAAAGGCGTTGCCGCCATCGCCGCCGTCCGACGCGTTGCCGCCCGCCGTCGGTCCCTCTTTACTCGCCTACGCGGCCTACTCGTCGCTTCGCGGAGGGAGCGTTCCCGACGGACTTCCGCCGTACATGGTACGTGCGGCGGAGGGGGAGGAGGAGGGGCAGAAGGAGGAGAATCAGCAGTGGGAGGATCCGGAGGACGACGAGTGGGACGAAGTCTCGGAGGACGAGCCGGAGGAAGAGGAGTCGGGGGCTCACCTCGGCGAGGCTGCTGCCGCACTCGCGGGGCTCGGCGCGGCGGCGGCGGCGGCGGCGGCGGCGGCGGCGGCGGCGGCGGCGGCGGCGGCGGCGGTGGCGGCCTCGGAGTTTGTGGACTTCGACGTCAGCGACTCGGAGGAAGAGATCGAGGCGCCGTGTGCCGTGATCGAGGAGTCCGGCTTCCTGGATCAGCTCGACTAAAGTGAAGCGCCCGCGTTAGCGGGAGCTCCCAGAGCCAAGAAGGAGCCGCTCGGCCAAGAAGGAGCCGCTCTGTCGATTTGCATATGACGAGAGGACACTGTGGCGGACACATATCGCGAGTCGAGGGTGTGTGTGCGAGGGTAGCCTTGCTATCCACCCCGCCCGTTGTCGCCCGCACTCCGTTGGCGGAACCCCCTTTGCGCGGCTGTCCCGCGTGAAGACCCGGTCTTCATGTCCAACTTGTCAGTCGTGTTGCGCCTCTAGTAGTGACAACGTGCTGGCGGGGCATGCCAATTGCGCAACGCATACTATCGGCCCGCTCTGCCGGGGATGCGTGTAACATGTCGAGAGTGGAAAGAAAAGCATTTGACGATTAAAAACTTGTCCTCCTCATTTACTGGGCTGCGTCTCCGTAGCGGCCTGTACATCTGTACTGTACGGCATGTACGATGTCTATATAGATCGCGTGGATGTGCACGTGTGCAGCCCGCCCGGTGCGACCCCCGCGGGCAGAGGGGCGGCAGGGATCTTGGATGGAGGTGTTCTGCTGCTGCTGCTGCTGTTACCTCCGGTCCACACGGGTCCTCCCGTGCTAGGACAACAAGGCCCCACGGTACACGGCGTTTCCACACTAGGCGAGTCACGCATGTGTCGTGATTGGGATCAAAGCGCTGACTGAGAGTCATGAATGAATGTATGTGTGTGCGTCAGCTGGTGTGTGTATGTTGTCATGTGAGACGCTCCCGGCGGAGCGACTCATTCATCTTGGCTTGGGTCTGCTGCGCGCGGGAGCTTTGTGCGCGACAGGGGCTTGGCCTGCGGCGGTGGAGCTGCGGCCAAAAGGCTGGCGGGGCAACGCCCGTCCGCAAGGTCTCGCGCCATGCGCTGCGGTTCGCGGCGAGCTCGGGCCAGCGCGTCTTGTCGATGCGGAACATCTCGAGCGCCTTGAAGATGGAGCGGCCGTACGTCATGGACGGCGAGCCTATCGGGCGGCGATGGGGCACCCACGCCGAGAGCAAGCGGCGAGGGAGCCTCGTCTCGTAAGGCATGCGGCTGACGTGTCCAAGCCACCGGAGCTGCCGGCGAGCGATGTAGAACTCGATGGAGTCCAACCCCAGCCGCTGTCCCAGCTCTTGGGCCGAGATGTGATGCTCCCACGCCTGGCTGCGCGACACCCGGCACATTGCTCGTAAGTGATGGGCATGCATGCAGCGCAGCCGCCGGACAGCTCCTCGGTCAAACTCCACGTCTCGCAGCCGTAGAGGACGGTCGAGAGAACAATCGCCTCGTAGACCGCCTTTTTGGCTTTGTTGGAAGTAGATGGGGAGGCGAAGACGCAGGCGCGCAGGGCGCCAAATGCCTTGCCACCCGACTCGACGCGGGCGTCGACCGGGACCGCTGCTGCGTCGTCGCCGTCTCGCGCGAGACCGCGATGTCGCCGAGGGTACGCGGGATGGCGGGAATCGAGATGAATCGATCTACCACCTCCATGAAGCCGTTGTTTGGCAACATGATCGGGGAAAGGTCGGTGCCGTCGAACGAGGTCGGATCTGAGTAGAGGTGGTGCGGCTTTGAACAAAACAGCACCTCAGATTTCGACTTCTTGAGGCGCGGGACATGGAGAGCGAGCCACGTTGCGCATTGGCAACAATCCCGACCCACAGCACACTCGCGACAAGGCGCCAAACCAGAGTACAGTGAGCTGTGAAGCGAGGACCGGGACAGCCACCGCACGCTCAGGCAACCGCTCCCTCCGACTTGACGCGCACCGGCATGCCTCCGACCGGCGCAGCCCCCTGCGGCTGCTCCGTGTCTGGCATGGCGCTGCAGTCGTCGGCCGGCAAGTCGTCGAGATCGATGGTGTCCGCTGCCTGGCGGGCGCGCTTGGCGGCATGTGCCGCGTCAGTGACGTCAGTCACCTCCTCGTCGTCGTCGCTTCCCTTCCCTCCGTCGGCGTCGCCGCCGTTGCCGCCTCCTCCGCCGCCGCCGTTGGTGCCGGCGCCGGCCGAACGGCCAGGCGCCGCCTCGAGCCGGCGGACGGCGTCGTTGGCCGCGATGAGCACCTCGCGGCAGGGGGGCGCGAGCTTGCGGCGCGCCTGCAGCGTGCTCTCGCCCACCTCGTCCCACGCGGGCGCGTAGGCGGAGCGCAACCCGGAGAGGGTCCGCTGCAGCACCTCCCGCTCGAGCGTCTTGCCGAGGCCGTCTCGCATCTCCTCGAGCTTGGAGATGATGCCTGCGGGGCGCGCGCGCGGTCGCACAGCTCATGGCGACACACAGCTCTCGGCGACACACAGCTCTCCCACGAGGGAGGGCAGGGGAAGGGGGGGGGGGGGGTGCGGCGGCGACAGTCGGACGGCGCGCCGTCCGCGGCCGCACGAAACATCTTCGGCGCCTCCGCCCGCACGTGCTGCTCGAGGATGGCCACGCGCCGCCGGTGGGAGCCGGTGCCGGCCTCGGCGGTGGCGGTGTCGTACCCGGGCAGCATCCGCCCCTGCACGATCGGCTCGATGCCGCGCGAGAGCTCGCGCTGCTGCTTTTGCGCCGCCTCGCGCACCTCGGACAGGACTCCGGCGAGCGCCGACACGAGCGAGTCGCACGGAGCGGCGCCGAGGCCGGCGGACGGGACGGAGGCGTCCGCGAGGGCGGCGGTGAAGGAGGCGTGGAAGGCGTCGAGCGCGGCGCGCACCTCGTCGCGGAGCGAGTCGAGGGTCGTCTGGAGGCCCGAGAGGAAGGCGCGCTCCCACTGCACCGACACCGCCTTGAGGATGGGCGCCGTCAGCGCCTCGTTCATGTTGAGCCTGCCGGCAGGGGTGGCGGCGCATCACCGCACGAGGCGGCGGCACGGCTGCGAGTCCGGTCGCTGATCGGCGCCGGAAGACGCCGTGCCGGCGCGTGGTCGCCTTGTACGTCGCCCAGTGCAGCCCGCCCTGCGTCACGGAGATGCCCCACGCCCCGGCGGTGGAGAGCGCCTCGGAGGCGGCGGAGGCGGCGCCCTGCTGCAGCTGCGGCGCGACCTGCGTGTCGAAGGAGGCCCGCACGGCGTCCTCGGCCGCCTTGCACGCCGCCTTGAGCCGGCGCTGCGCCTCGGCGGCGCGCTGGTCGTACGCGGCGCGGAGAGAGTCGCGCGTCGCCTGCGGCACACGTATGCCCATGTCGGGGACGCGTCGTGGACGCGTCGCTTGGGCCATGCCCCTCGACCACGCCTGCGGCAGCCGCGACTCACACTCGAGCAGCGTGAGGGACGAGCGCGCCAAGTCGCGCATGCCGAGGCAGCGGCGGAGCGAGATCTCCCTGCGACGGACGAGCGCCTGACGCAACGGGGTGGGAGGAATGAGGAGGAGAGGGAGAAGGCGAGGCAGGGGGGGGCGAGGGAGGGTCAGCACGGCCCCTGGCCCGGGACCCCCCCCTTGGGCTTGGGCTCCTCCCAGTTAGCCAACTTGCCCGGCCCTACGCCCCACT
>NW_005200911.1:40261-74392 GCF_000372725.1 Emiliania huxleyi CCMP1516 | reverse complement strand
GGGGGAGGGAGGGAGCGCCTGCCGCCGCACGTGCCGAGCGAGGCGCGGGATGCCACTCTCCTCCTGCGAGCGCCTGCAGGGACGGCTCCGAGAAGGCTCGTGGACGGCTCGAGCTGCCGGCCGTGCCCGTCTCCTCCGGCGCGCCACACGCGGGGCGGCCCGTCCCCCGGCCGCAGCCCTGCGAGCTTCTGGTAGTCGACGGACGAGACGGCGAAGACGGGCAGCTCGAAGCGGGCGGTGAGCGCCGCCGCGTCCGCCTCGCCCGCCTGCTCCGCCAGCTCGCGGAGGCCCGCGTGGAAGTCCTTGCGCAGCCGGCCCGCCGTGTACTCGTTGCGCGCCTCGGCGGGAGATGAGTCGAGGGTGAGCCGAGATCGGCCGAGGTGAGCCGAGAGCGGCCGAGGTGGCCCGCCGCGCGGAGCATTGCGCGCCTCGGCGCAGGCGCGGAGCGTCGTGTCGCGCGGCAGCTTGAGCGAGCGGCACGCCTGCTCGATGGTGGTGGGGTTGGTGGGTGTGTGTGTGTGGGGGGGTGTAATGATTCAGCTTGAGCGAGCGGCACGCCAGCTCGAGTGCATCTCGCACGTGTCTGCGGCGATCTCGGGGCGATCTCCCGTGTGGGGGCGGCAGGAGCGAACGGGCGCGCCTCAGAGCGCTCGAGCACGTCCGACTGCACGGCGAGAGGGGAGGGGGCGAGGGGTCGGGGCGCAGGAGAGGGCGGGAGGGGGGTCCTGGCTGGCTGTGGGAAGTGCAAGCACCTTGCGGTGTGTGTGTGTGTGTGTGTGTGCGTGTGTGTGCGTGTGCGTGTGTGTGTGTGTGTGTGTGTGCGTGTGTGCGTGTGCGTGTGCGCGTGTGCGTGCGCGCGTGTGGGGTGGTCTGGGTGTGCCTGCGTGGCGACGAAGGCGAGGGCGCCGAACTGCCCGTCCATCAGCAGCTGCCTCCGGAAGTGCTCTCCGAGGAGGTCCTTTGCAGTCTTGTCGTTGACGGCGCGCACGATGTTGGAGACGATCCAGACGGCGTCCGCCTCCTTGATCTTGCGCTTGACGACGGCGTCGCGTGCAGAGTTGTCGTCGTGCACGCCTACGCGCCGCACCCTCCCCGCCTCGCCCAGACCGCGCCGCGCAGAGAGAGGGGCTCGCCGCGTGCGCGCGCCCGGCGCGTCGACGAGGACGGCGCCCGTCGCGAGGACGCGCCACTTGCGAGACCACGCCCGCACCTTAGTAATTAACTTGATTCGTTAATTAATTAATGATTAACTAACATGCGAGACCACGCCCGCACCTGCTTGACGATCGGCCAGTAGTTGCCGCAGAAGCACTGCGGCCGCCCGAAGCGGTCGGGCGCACAGCGGCCTCTGCAGTTGACGAGGTCCGAAGTCGAGTCCATAAAGGCCTCGAGCTGGCGGCGGAAGGCCTTGGCGTCCGGCGCCGTCACCGCCTTGACGGTCCCGAGGGCGTGCGTGCGGCCGCGCGCCGCCTGGCAAGGGAGGGCACACCTCTGACCTCTAGCCTCTGCCTTTACCGCTACACTCTGCCTCTGCTGAGGGGGTGGGACAAGCCCTGACCTCTGCGAGGAAGGGGCGGTGGAGGGGGGGGGGGGGAGGGAGAGGGTCGTGAGTGTCCGAGTGGCGAGAGAGGGGGAGGCGCCTTGAGCTTTGAGGTCAGCGACTCGAGGGTGGGGTAGCGGTAGAGGTTCCGCCCGTCGGGCCCCTTCTCGCCCGTCTGGACGCGCGAGTTCTTGAAGGTGTCGCCGTAGAGGGCGTAGAGGCGGCACCTGCAGGGCGAGGGCGTGTCGGGGGCGGCTCGAGGGCTGGGCCCGCAGCGGGAGGGGGAGGGGCGGAGAGAGGGGGCGGAGAGGGGGGGGGGGGGGGAGGGGGAGGGGGGAGGGGGGGGGCCTGGAGGGGAGGGGCCTGGCGGGGAAAGGGGGAGGGGGAGGAGGATGGGCCCCCCCCGAGGCGTAGGTCGGCGAGTCTGCGGAGACCTCCGAGACGGCGACGCGGCCCTCGTTCGGCCCATCGTTGGGCGTGAGGTCGTCGAGCAGGTCGGTGAGCTCCTGCTTGCGGCCGGAGGCGTGAGGACGTGCTCCGCCGGCAAGGCCGTCCGGCAGGGCCGCGAGGCCCGCGAGAGGGAGTGTGTAGGAGTGCGAGGGGTTGTCTGGGGGGTGTGTGGCGAGGAGAGTGTGGCGAGGGAGGCGCTCCTTGTCCCACTCAGCCTGCGAGAGGAACTCGACCTCGCCGCGGTACTCTGGCGCCGCCTTCTCGCTCTCCTCGTGCCGCAGCTCGATCAGCGCCGCCGTGCACGCGCGCATCCCGTTCGTGGGCAGCACTCGCCTGCAGGGTGTCCGGGAGGGCTGCAGGAAGGGTCTCTCGGGCGCGCATCCGCGTTCGGTGGCAAGCGCGCGCGTCTCGTCGAGCAGCGCGTTGAGGAGGGTGGACTTGCCGGCGCCCGTGTTGCCGACCACCACCACCGACACACCCGGCAGCGCCGCCTCCTCGCGCCGCCTCTCCAGCTCAGCAAGCCGCGCGCTGCGCACCTCGGCGCTCGCCCAGTCGGTGCTGTGCAGTGTCTTTGCCAACTTATCGCCGCACCACTTGATGGTGCCGAGGGCCCAGCACTCGGCGCGAAGCTGCTCCTCGCACGCCTCCATATCAACGTCCTTGTCCGCGACATCGGAGGCGGACGCGGCGGCAGAAGAGGAGGCGGCGGCGGCGGGTGCAGCCGCAGCAGACAACTCGGCGGGCGCGGGTGCGGACGCGGCGGCGGGTGCGGCGGGAACGGCGGCGTGCTCGTCGAGCAGAAGCTTGAGCTTGCGCTTCCTCCCAAACTTGGTCTGTCCGAGCGCCTCGCCGAGCGCTGCGGTGGGGTCGGGCGCCTTGAGCGCTTCACAGAGTGTCGCACCCGAGACGGCGTGCTGGTGGGCATAGGAAGCGACCTCCTCTGCCCAGTCCGATGGCGTGTGCGCGCGCAGCCACGCGGCGATTGCGTCGGGAGAGGAGTTGGAGAGTGGGTGCATCGCTGGCAGCGTCGCAGGCGCAGCGTCGAGCCCGGCCGAGGAGCGAGCAGGAAAACCAGCGGGATGCACCACAGCCGAAAGGCGCGAGCCAGTGCGAAAGAATTTTTCCGCCAAAATCATGCGGGCGGGACTGCACTCCCATCCCTCCGTTGGGTTTTCTCTTTTCTTTCTTTCTTTGGACTGCACTGGCACTAGTCAGTCAGTGTTACACATCTCCTAGCATGGAGGACGGGACCGGAACAAAAAAGAAATTGGCAGGGTCGCGCGCACACACCACGCACAGAGGAGGAAATGACAAGGGAGAGAACGACGAGAGTGGGACGACCGCGAGGTGGCATGAAGATTGCAGCGAGAATCGGCGAGAGACTGCGAAGAGAGATAGGAAGAGAGGCAGACTCCCTAGGGTGGGCGACGGCTAGCGCACCACACACCTCTCCTTAAAATCCCTGTGTGGTGGCGGCGCGCCGTCCTCCCATCCCTCCCTTGGGTTGTCTGTTTTCTTTCTTTCTTTTACGCACTGCGGCGCGCGTACTGCATGTAACGTAAGGAAACCGTGCCCTCCCACATGATCACATGGTAACATGGTTGTCCCTCCACCCAACAAATCGCAACAAAAACACAAATCGCGGCCCCCGGGCCGACAATAAAACTCCGGCCTCAGATCTCTGGCCTTGGCGACTCGCTCACCGCGCCTGGCGGGCGCCTGCGGCTCCGCTGTGCCCAGAACCGCCCGCGCTCGGCACACACGCCGTCCTCAGAGCTTGGCGCAGCCCCGCGCCTCGAACTGCTCCTTGAGCTGTGCGGCGCTCGCGATGCACGGGAAGAAGTGCACCTGCGAGGGCGGCGAGGGGGCTGCGAGCCCTGTCGACGTCGGCCGCGAGAGCGACGAGGGCGGCGGTGGCGGCGCGGTTGGTCGGAGGCACTGGTGGGGCGAGGGAGGGTCGGCGCGGCGCCTGGCCCGGGACCGCCCCCTTGGCCTTGGCCTCCTCCGAGTTAGCCCACTTGCCCGGCCCGACGTCCCACTTGTCCTGCGGCGTCTGCGTCTCCTTGAAGTAGACCAGCACGGGCAAGTCCTCGGAGGGGAAAAAGTCCCTGGCCCAAGGGACGTGCTGTGGTGACCTGGCGTGGTCAGCCTGGCGGCATTGGAGGCGGTGGTGGAGGCGTGGCGGCCGGTGGCGGAGGCGGCAGCGCACCAGTTGACAAAGGACGAGTACGCCCAGCGGTTCTCACCGCCGACGGCAAAGTTTTCGCCCGAGGAGATGAGCTGCGAGTCGTCCTCAAACAGCGCATCAATCTCTTTGGCCTTGACCTCGAACGCCTCGTCGTCAAAGACAAACCTGACACGAGCCGTCTGCACGAGGAAGAGAATCCCGAGCAGAAGAGTGAGGGAGCCCACGAGCCACGGCACGAAGAGCACCGCCAGGCCGAACGAAAGGAAGACCGCCGCGAGCTTGTAGTCTGCGCTGGGCACGACACCGCCACCGGCCGACATGGACGCAGGCGATCGAGCGGCGCGGTGCAACGATGCGGCGGACTGGTGCAGATCCGGCGTCATCACGGCGGAGTGGACGTGGTGCGCCATCACCTGCGGCGGCGAGATCGGGCGCAGCAGGCCGGAGCAGCAGGTGGTCGTGAGCGAGAGGAGCATGGAGTCGGTTCACCGCGGAGAAGAATTAAAAACCGGCAGCTGAAGGGTCGGTGCGTGTCGTGAAACTCCAGCCAGCTGAAGGGTCGGTGCGTGTCGTGAAACTCCAGCCAGCTGAAGGGTCGGTGCGTGTCGTGAAACTCCAGCCAGCTGAAGGGTCGGTGCGTGTCGTGAAACTCCAGCCAGCTGAAGGGTCGGTGCGTGTCGTGAAACTCCAGCCAGCTGAAGGGTCGGTGCGTGTCGTGACCCCCCTGGAACACCCGTACCCCCGCACCATCTCCGTCACTTGCTTGGTTGCTCAACCTTGCCACCACCGGGAGGGACTCATAGACTCGGTCGAGAGACCCCAGATTGGCATCCATGCCTCTCTGGACAGGGTGGCCCGCCACAAGGACCCCAGGAATTGCGACTCGCCGCTTTCCTCCCGCTGTGATTCTGTGTGAGCTCTTGTGTCTTGATTTGCCAACAACAGATGGGGAGATGGAACAGCCCGAGGAAAGGAAGGAGACAAACGCGAATGGGAGGTTGAATTTGTGCACCACGCTGCCCGGCGTTTCTCACTTTCCGGGACAGCCCCGCCCTTGTGAGGCAGGAAAGTGGCGGCTACCCCGTACGCCCAGCCTGCTACGACCCCCTCGCCGACCGTCCAGACCCCCCCTTCCCCGTCTCCAACCCCGAGAGCCGACGAATGGTTGAGCCTCCGACCTTGCGCACCCCCGCCCTCCGCCACCCCTCACTGACACACGGCACGCCCCACATGCACATACAAGACAAACCCGGCGTTCTGCTCTCAAAAGAAAAGAAAAAATGGGAAGGAGGAGACCACAGCGGGGGGGGACTCCCTGCCTATGCAACACCCCGCAGAGGGGCTGCCATCGCCGAAGCTGTGCCTAAGCATAACGGCCCGGGGGCCCTTGGGGCTTGGGGGCAGCCTGCCGGACCGCTGTTGCACGGGGCCAAGCACCAGAAGATGAATGTAGTTGATGGATTGGGCTGTCGACCGAGAGAGATTTTTGAAGACCCTGAGGGAGGGTGTAGAGGATGTAGAGTGTAGAGCGCTGTAGAGCTGTAGAGATGTAGAGCGCTCTGGAGCGCTGTAGAGCTGTAGAGCTCTACATCCGCCGCGTGACGAACTGCCTGCGTTGTAGAGCGATGTAGAGCGCGATTTTGCTGTAGAGTTTGTTGTAGAGGCTCTACAGCCAAACCGCCGGGAAGGCAGTGACTCAAAGAGGTCGAGTCGCACAATGGGGTGTCTCCGAGCTTACTGGAGCTCTGATGGACGGCCCTGACTATCCCTGACTCACAGAGAGTCACTCTGACGACACACAACACCCTACAACTGCGTCATGACCAGCCTGCCATGGAGCAGCTCATGCGTCGCCGGTGCCGCATTCGTCGCTGTGCTTCAGGCGGTGGACTGTCGGCTGCGAGGACGGTTGCATTTGCGCGAGGCGAGGCGAGCATTCAGACGCGTTGCCTGCGCCATGACTCGCGCCAGCGCGTACGGGAGCTCCTGGCTGAGCGTTGAGTCCAGGCGAGTTGCGCTGGCCACTATCGCTACGCCGAGCCGAGCTGACGCGCCGAGGCGCCGGCCAGTCGCAGCCGTGAGGCATGCCACAGCAGCAAAGGCACCTCCCACCCATTGGGCGGGCAGACAGAAGGCCAGGGCAGCACTGGCAAGTGCAACGCGCCTCATGTCGGAGAGCGACCGTGCATGATGTAGAGTTTGTTGTAAGTATGATAGTAGTGTGGCAGTTTGGTCGGAGGGCGCCCGGGTCGCCCCGGAGCGGCCCCGCGCGGGGAGGTGGGTGGAGGGCGGGCGCCACGCCATCGGGCAGGCCACGCGGGGACGCAGCCGGGGCCAGCGCGCGGCGCTAGAGGGCCGGGCGCAAACTTGTTGCACCTGCACCGGCACCGACCGGCACCTGGGTGCAGCGAGTTTTGGTGGTTCGAAAAGCGGAGCGCGCAGTCCGTTGTGGCTCGAAACGCGATGCCTCCGCCGGGAGACACGGATGGCGCCGTCAGGAGCGACGAGGCTGGCGAGGCGCCGCATTCGGTCGTCGTCCTGCCGGCGACTAGCGATCTGAGCAGTACATTGAGGCCGTTGGTGGAGAGAGAGCGTCGCGAGCGAGGTGACGAGGATGGAGCTGTGGGTGTAGCCGGTCGAGGCATGGCCGCGTCGTCCACGAAGAGATTTCACGTTGTAGAGCGCCTCTCCAATACATCGCTCTACAACGCAGGCAGTTTGTCACGCGGCGGATGTAGAGCTCTACAGCTCTACAGCGCTCTACAGCTCTACAGCTCTACAGCGCTCTACACTCTACATCCTCTACACCCTCCCTCAGTTGAAGACCAACAAGAAATCACGACTCTCACAGTGATGCCTCCCCTCTTTGCGTCAGAGTGGGACCTACGCCGCGCCGGGTAGGGGGCGCGCCCGGTCCTCGACGGAGCCGCGCGCCCCGAGCGACCCAGGCGGCGAGTAGTCGCCCTCGAACCTTCGGCATGTAGTAGTAGGTGGTTCCGCCAATTCTTTTCCTGTCGACTATCGTCGCTTAGGCGGCTCCGGTGGTGTGCCTGTGATAGTGCTAGCACGCGCCAGTTCGTACCTGTGTCGAGCCTGTCTGCTGTGAGAGAGAGTTGTTTTGCCTACTCTGTGAATTCGCGGAGCGAAGAAAATTTTATACGGATACGTCGCTTTTGGGAAAGTTTTTGGAATACGTATTCCACCTCCCCCCCCTCAGCACATCTCCGCTGTCGCGCGCCGCGTGCTCGCGCAGCCGGTCTGCGCGTCGGCGGCCGAGCGCAACTGGTCCGTCTACGGGGCAATCAAGACGACGGCGCGCGGGCAAATGGGTCACGCCGTCGCGCCGACAAGCGCGTCTACTGCCACGAGGCGCTCCACCTCAAGGGCAAGCTTCAGACCGCCGGCTACAAGCAGGCGGTCGAGAAGTGGGACACCGACTCCGACTCGGACAGCTCGGACGAGGAGGACCTCAAGATGTGAGGCAAGCGCGGCGGCGGCAGGGGCGGTGGGGGGGTGGGCGGTGGGGACGCTGCTGTGAGCACGTCGGACGCCACGCGCGGGACCTCCTTATGTACGGTGCGCGCCGCGCACGCACGCGCGCGGCTCGCACGCGCGCGTGCGCGTACAGTCTTATAGCTTATACACAGTCGGCACGCGCGTTCCGCGCGTGCCCCGCTGAATACAAATACTACCCATTCTAGAGCTGTTTTGGAATACGTGGAATACGTATTCACAGCGCAGCCCACCGAGAAATTCTTTTCCTGTCGCCAAGGACTCCCGCCGAACCGAGCCGCACTGCTCTTTCGAGAAACCCTCGATGCCGACGAACTACAACGATCTGCGCGACGCGCTCAAGCAGGGCTTCGAGCGGGGCGCCTGCTCGTCGCTCACCTTCCGCCGCGCGCAGCTCGTTGCCCTCGTCGCCATGCTTGAGGACCACAAAGACGAGGCGGTGGCTGCCCTCGCATCCGACATGGGCCGGCCGGCGGCCGAGGCGGGCGGCGAGGTTGCCGTCTCCATCCGCGAGGCCAAGGACGCCGCGTCCTCTCTCGAGCGGTGGAGCGCGCCTGAGCCCAAGCCCGTGCACCTCATGATGCAGCCGTCGCATGCAGCTGTCCGGCGGTCGCCATACGGAGCATGCCTGATCATCGGCCCGTACAACTATCCGCTGATGCTGTGCCTCGAGCCGCTCATCGGCGCGATTGCTGCCGGCAACGCGACGCTGCTCAAGCCGAGCGAGCTCACCCCTGCTACGGCCGCCTTTCTCGAGAAGCGGATCCCGGCGTACCTCACAGCCGAGGCCTGCCGTGTGGTCACGGGAGGCGTCGAGGTGTCGCAGGCGCTGCTCGCGACGCAGTGGGACTTCATCTACTTCACCGGCTCCCCGCGAGTCGGCCGCATCGTCGCCAAGGCGGCCGCCGAGCACCTGACCCCCACCGCCCTCGAGCTCGGAGGCAAGGCGCCGGCGGTGGTGCTCAGCTCTGCAGACGTCGGCGAGGCGGCGCGGCGGATCGTCAACGCCAAGGCGCTCAACGTCGGCCAGACCTGCATCGCGCCAGACTACGTGCTGGTCGACCGCTCGCAGCACACGGCGCTGGTCGCGGCGCTCACCGCGGAGATGAGAGCCATGTTCGGCGACGAGCCGCACGCCTCGCCCGACCTCGGCCGGATGTGCACCGTCGGCCATTTTGACCGGATGGCGAAGCTGCTCGCCGAGAGCGGCGGCACGCAGCGGCGGGTGGGCTCCGCGCCGCCGGACCGCGAGGGAAAGTACATGCCGCTCACGCTCATCGACTCGCCTCCGAGCGGCTCGCCGCTCCTCCGCGAAGAGATCTTCGGCCCGCTGCTCCCCGTCGTCACCTTCGACTCGTTCGACGAGGCGGTCGAGACGATCCGCGGGATCGACTCGACGCCGCTCGCGCTCTACGTCTTCACGGCCGACACCGCCGCCGCCGAGTCGCTGCTGCAGCGCGTGCAGAGCGGCACCGCCGTCGTCAACGACTGCGTCCTGCAGCACATGTGCCATAGCCTGCCCTTTGGCGGCGTCGGCACTTCGGGCCACGGTGTGTGCCACGGCGAGTGGTCCTTCCAGACCTTCACCTTCCCGCGCTCCGTGCTGTGGCGGCACGCGAAGTTCGACGTCGACCAGACGGTGCCGGTGCCGGCGCGGCACGCCGCCGCCTCTGGCGGAGGCGCCCGGCGCGCCAAGCTGCTCGAGGCGCTCATCTTGCACGGGCCGTACCTCTCGCTACCGGGCGGCCGCTCCTTGCTGCTCCTCCTTGCGGGGGCCGCTGCCTTTGTCGCGTCTCCGTACCTGGCGCTGGCGGCGCTGGCGGGTGCGGTGACGGTTGTTGTCGCGGGCCGCTAAGGCTGCTTGCTGCATGCTGGGCGCGGCGTGGGATTTGATGGACCGGGACCGGGGGGGTGCCAGCCAGCCAGCGCGGACCGTGCCACGCGAAATTCTGTGCCGACGGAGCGTGGCAAATGCGGGTGTCGGGTGTCGGGTGAGTCGACTGTCAAACGCTGCTCGCCGCACGGCCGTCGCAGCAACACACACACGACACACCTCGTACACACCTCAGTGTCCTCCTCACCGCTCACGCGATTGACGGACACTCGCGCCTGTATGTATTTTTTTGTATTATTGACTGTGAGGTGTGAGTCGTGCGAGTGCGGGAATATTATTATCGCGCCCCCAGCCCCCTTTTTCTCGTCAGACGTCACCCCAGCGACGCGTGCGCGACGGAGAGGAGCGAGACGACGGCGACGTCCGTGCGGAGCGTGCGGCTCCCGAGCGTCACCTCCTCGAAGCCGTGCTCCCGCAGCAGCTCGAGCTCGGCCGGCTCGTCCCACCCTCCCTCGGGCCCCACCGCCAGCAGCACGCGGGGTCCGGACCCGGCGCCGTCCTGCCCCTCGCCGGCGTCGATAGCGGCCTGAGACGAAGCCAGGCCGCTCAGCGCCTCGCCGACGGTGCGCGCGTCCCTCCCCTCTCGGCGCGGGTGGGCGACGAGGCGGCGGCCGTACTGCGGGAGCCGGTCGCGCAGCAACGAGCGCAGCCTCCGATCGACGACCACGCGCGGGACCGCCGTGTCTCCGGCCTACGGCAGACCGATACCTGGCGTGCCACGGACGGGCCGGAGGCGGCCGCGCCGAGGCGGCCGCGGCGGAGGCCTGGGCGAGGCCCTCCACCAAGGCGGCGCGGAGCTGCTGCTGCGCCGCCTGGTCCTCGCGCAGCAGGTGTGACGAGAAGAAGGACTTCTCCGTCTTTGCTGCCGCGGTGACGTACACGGTGCCGACGCCGAGCGACGCGACCATCGGCAGCAGGCGCCCAAACTGGAGCGGGCGCGGCATCGCGAGCAGCAGATCGATGCGCGGCCGCTCCGCCGGGCGCAGGCGCGACGGCTCGCCGAGGGCCAGCCGCAGCCCCGGCGGGTCATCTGCGCCTCCCGGCAGCCAGCACACTGTCGCCTCGTCGCTGCTGCCACGGTCGAGCACGCCGGCGCGGATGGAGGCGCCATCCCGCGCGCGAAGCACCACCCTCACGTGCTGGGTGCGCGGGTCATCGGCGGGCAGCGTCGCCGTCCCGTCGCCGGCGCACTCGGACGGCTCGAGCAGAAGCCGGTTGAGGCAGGCGACGGCGCAGCGAGGCCGGAGCGCGGCGAGCGGCGCGGCAAAACGGTGCAGGGCCGCCGCGGCCAGGACGAGTGCGTGCATGTGCCGGGACTGTCGTCGATCGTGCCCAGTAGGCGGGCCGATTGACTGAGTGAATGCGGGGTGTGCGGTTGCCCAGCAGGGTAAGACTCTGACCTGTGCCGACCTTGATCCGACTGTGATCAGACCGAAGCTGAGTACTGACCTGTTCCGACCGTCATCACTTTGAACATGGTCGGATCAGGGTCGGATCAGGGTCGGAACAGGGTGAGCCCCGTGGTGACGCCCCCCACAGCAAATCGGTTTTTGCCCTTAAATAGTGCGATTTCCCACCACTGCCAAGCGAAAAATAGGCCATCAAAAATCGCCAAAAATCGCACTAATCTCGACGCGCGTTTAGGTTAAGGGCGCGTCGAGATCCAAAACTCGACGCGGCCAACTCCAAGCCCGAATCTGGCCCAGGCCCAAAACCTACCAAGGGGCGTCGGCTTTCGCCGCTTCCGTTTCCTTGAGCACCAGGATGACAGAACTGGCCGTTGTCAGACTAAGGACTATTGTGCGCCTCGGCGAGGCGCTTCCGGTGGTATTTTTTTCGAGCGCAGTGGACTTCATCTTGCCGGTCAACTGCCGGCGGTCGACAACTGCCGTTCGAGCAGCGTCGGGTACCGCCGGCAAGATGAACTCACCTGAAGCTGAGCCGCGGCATGCCGCCCCGCCTGCGGCCGGGCCGACGTCCGGCACGCCGAACACTCACACATACATGACGCTACCGACCCGCACTCCAAGTGCTCGAAGCAATTGGCTCGAAGTGGAAAGCGTGATTAAGCGTGTCCATGTCTGACTCTCTCTGTGTGGGGTGTGGGTGTGTCTCTGGGGGGAGGCGAGGGCCCTAGGGGGTACCCATGCGGGGGGGAGATGGGGTCCCCCAGCCCGCCGCATGCGCCGATTTTTTTATATTTTTTTCGCGCCATTTTTTACTTGTTTTCATGGGAATTCGGCGTACTTGCGGCCATGCTATCACGCCTTGCGACATCCTTTCGGCGCTGCTGGCCGTGCCATGCTGCTCGACTGACCGCCTGCATAGCTCGCGGCCTTAGTCTTCGGCATTCAGTGACGACCTGATCGTACGGCCAGTAGGAAGGTGTCCTTCCAGCGCGTGCACGCTTCTGACGCAATGCGCGTCACAAACTGCCTCGGATTGGCTGCTGGCACTCTCGAGGCTATGCCTACAGCCTCGCGCGCATGGGCAGTCAAGAGGGACCATGCACCTTCTCAGGACAGCGCCGGTGCCTCTCTCTTGGACCGGCAAACGTGGTGGTCTCGTGTCACCGATGTGGGACCAGTGCGGCATCGCGCCATCGACAGCTCTGAACTGCGCCTCACCACTGACCGGGAAGGCCGCCAAGTGGGTCAGCACCGGTCGCACATTGTGGCAGCAGCCAGCAGCGCATGTCTGATAGCTAGAGCAGCAGCGTCAGGGTCGCAGGGTCGGATCGTGTCAAGCCTCTCGCCCGGCCGGCCGTGTACAGACGTCGGCCTGTCTGCTGTCTGGAGTGATCTGTCGGCGGTCAGTACGACCGATCAGGTTGGAAGTTTCTTATGGTTAGAGGGTCTATCTGTATGTACTCCTCGAGATATCTCCAAATCTGCCCTCTGATCAACCGTGATCATTCGGGAAGTCGACTGGGGAAGTCGGTGCTAGTAGAGACTAGTGTAGAGCCGGAGCCCCGTTTCCGCACTGCTGCGCGGCGCACGGTGCCTCCGGGGGCCCCCGCCTCCCCCCAGAGGGGTGTGTGAGGTTAATGACCGCACTCCAAGTGCTCCAAAAATACTTGAGCACTATGAACGCATCATGCCCCAGGAATGCGTGCCCCGGGGACCCCCCCACAGGTCCGGAACGTGGGCCTGCCATCGGAAGATCGGATACACACAACACACGAAACCTTCTGGTGCGTTATGGCAAGGCACCCGCTCACAAGAGCGGGGCTCTTCTCTCGCCCTCTCCGCTCTCCCCCACGCGTGTCACCAGCCACCCGCGGAGGGCTCGGCCGGCGGCCGCGGCGACGCCCACCACCGCCAGAGCGACCCCCAACAGAGGGCCGGCCCAGCGGCTCGGGTGTTGCGTCTCCCGCTCCGCGAGCAGCGTCGCCTGCGCCGGGGCGGCCACCCGGCGAAAGACCAGCATTGTGGGCTGCTCGTCCACGGTGCCGTTGGTGGGCTCCGGCACCGCGCTAAAGTTGAGCGCGCCCGCCTCGAAGTGGCACTCGGTCCCGCCCGCCTCGATGAGCCCGCGCGCCGCGCCGTCCGCGCCGTCGCCGCCGGACACGACTCCGACCGCGGCGCATCCCGGCGAGGCGGCGCACGCCGCGACGCAGCCGCGCGTGTCCAGCGGCCCGCCACGCGCCTGCGGGACGGCGGCCGCCTCCTCTCCGCTGACGGCCGCCCGCTCGGCCACCTTGAAGGGTGTCCCCGGGTAGGCGGTCCAGTGCAGCGCCGGCCTGCAGCCGCGGCCGCAGGCGAGGGCGTCGGCGCACTCGTCGATGAAGGAGACCGACTGCCCTCGCTTGAGCGCGAGCAGCGCCTGCAGGGGTGCGCCATGGACACGTGTCATGGACGTCTCTCGGGCGCGCGCTCGACTTGCGCGGAGCCGCGCCTCGAGTGTCGTCTGGTCGACGTCGCCTTGCGTGTACGTCCCCTCGAAGCCCCTCCAGCCAGAGCCCGCGTTGGCGTGCTCGAAGCAGGCCGGGGAGAAGACGGAGCGCGGCGCGGAGTCTCGAGGCCGCCCGACCGTCAGCCGCGCGAGCACGGAGCGGGTGAGGGCCGCTGACTCGGCGTAGAGCGCGCGCCTCTCCTCGGTCAGCTCCTCCGGCTCGTGCCACCTGCAGCGGGGCTCCGAGGAGCTCACGCAAGGCCCCTGCTCTCTCCTCTCGGCTCCGCGGGCATGCGCCACCGGGCCGCGGCGTTCCAGCTGCCATTGAACGCGTTCGACGCGATGAGGTAGCGGTCGTACTGGTGCGCGCGCACCAGGTACGGGCTGCGCAGCTGCTCGAGCCGGTACTGCCCCAGCAGGCACTTCCAGCGCGCCGCAGGGTACGCATGCACGCACCCCTCTCCGAAGACGCCCTCGAGGCTCCAGCTCTGCTCCGCTGCTTGCACGACCTCCGCCCGGCTGACTGCGCCGCCCAGCGGCACCTGTCCACACCCGTACCTGTGAAGAGACGCTGTTCACGCCAGCTCGCGACCGCCGTCGAGTGGCACCTGGTCCAGCCAGAGCGGCGAGTCCAGGACGCCGAGCACGTCGACGCGCGCCGCCGCGTCGCCCAGCATCGCCGGCACCGAGTCCAAGTGTACCATCGCCCCACGAGAGCCGGCGCTGAAGCCGCCAAAGAGGAGGGTGTCGTTGCGGCCGGCACGGCCGAGCCCGCGCGTCACCGCCTCGTCGAGGGCCGCCTGGAGAATCGCACTGCCCCGGAACTCCATGCCCCAGCGGCTCGCGTTTGCCCACCAGGCGTCGCTGCTGCAGTATGGCACAAAGAGCAGGTTTGCGTGCCGCAGCTCCGGGTCGCTGCTGGAGAAGATGCCCGCCCAGGTCCCGTTGCGCGGGCGCGTCCTCGTGCCGTTGAGCAGGCCGCACCGTCCGTCTCGCACGTCGAACGAGCCGGCACCGCATCGTCGGCTGCACGACTGCTGGTCGTAGCACATCCCGCCAGAGCCGAGCATGAATGTCCACTGCGACTGGCCAACCGCAGCGGTTGCCGGTCGAAAGTAGTACACCGCCGGAGTGCCGTCGTTGCACCGTGCATGCGGGTGGCTCTCGAGCGAGTAGAGGTCGAGCGTAGCCATCGGGAGAGCGAAAGCTGGCAGCGAGTGCGGGCGCCCGCGGCAACCCAGCAAGCGAGTGTATAAGGAACGTACGCGGGAAGGAGGAGAAAAAAATGTCTGGGACGGAGAGCGATATGCCATGTCCGCCTTGCGTTTGTTTCATAACATCGAAGGCTAAGCTCAGAAAAAAATGCAGCTGGGGGAACCCAACCCGGTACACGGAGCCCTCTCGGAGAACCTTGTTTACTTTACGGCCCTCTTTCCCTGCGAACGCGCACCCCCCAGGGCTAGGGCTCTCTAGGACTCTAGCCCGTAACCCGATGCCAATCATCTGGCCCGCGCTGGGTGCGCTTCTTAGCTCCCCGGCCCTGGGTGTGCGGTTAATGACTGCACTCCAAGTGCTCCAAGACCGGCGGCTGTTCTTGAGAGAGAGTTTTGTTCGAACAAAACTCTCTTGACCGACGGATCGATCCTACGAGTACGCCGGGCCGGATCTGCAGCCGATCAGCGAGGCTTGCGCGGCAAGGCTGCCGTTCAGCAGCTTCCGGTCGATCTCCGCCAGCCGCGCCATCTGCCTGCGGTTCTCGCGCAGTCGTCTCTGCGACTGCTGCGCCGCGGGTGGCCTCCGCGGCTCGGCCCCTCTCCTCCTGCACGCGTAGCGAGATGCGAGCGTCGCCAGCGTCGCCGCGTCCTTGCTCGCTCGGACAAACGGCCTGAGCGCGCGCGCTAGCGCCGTCCGGCAGTCGTGGGCAGGGCTGTCGAGAGTAGAGAGGCACACATTCACGCCGGAGCGGCGCTGGACGGCGCGATGCAGCTGGCTCATGTCAGGCAGCGTACGCACCGAAGCAGCCACCGCCTCGGCGAGCAGGCCCTCGTCACCGCCGACGCGTCTGAGGTAGCTCGAGAAGGACTGCGCAGGGGTGGCGGCAGGTCCGGAGCAACGCGCGGGAGGGCAGGCACGGGGCAGGGGCAGATGCGGGCAGCGGCTCTCCACGATTTAGCTCATGGAGCTAGTCTCGTCCCTGCTCTCGGCTAGTCTCTACCTCGTTGAGGCTCTCGGGCAGCGGCAGCACGCCGGCGAGTGGCCCGCTCTGCGCCCGTCGCCGCACCGCCTCCACCGCCCGCAGGTGCTGCGTCGCCCATTGGATGAAGCGGCGGCGACTCGCGCTAGCGATGGCGCTCTCGACGCTCCACATCGGCGCGTCCAGCCATACGCGGTCCGATGCCCTTTCGCGGATCGAGTGGGCGTAGCCGAGCCGGTGGTACTGGTAGCCAGAGACGACGGTCTCGAGCGGATTTCGCTCCACGTGGACGGCGCACGCCGCGCTGTCCACCTCACACGCTTCCTGGGCGACGCAATCGTCGAAGACCGCGTTAACTTTGGTTGAAGCGGTGGACATAGTGAGACCCTGCACTGCTGCGCGTGCAAAGATGGTCCCCGTCTTGTGATGCGCAAAAAAATGGAGCGTGCCAGCGCAGCGAGGCCGAAGGAGCAGCTCTGCCGGCGGCGGCGCGCGACTCGAAGCAATTGATCCACAGTCGCACGTCTGGCTTGGCTCAAATCTATGGAACGCGGTGCTGCCGCATCGCACTGTCGCGCCGTTGCATGTGAAATCGCCCCTGCAGCCGGACGATATCCAGAGGTACGCCACGGCAGCGTCGCCGACGCAGCCAAACGTGCCACCGCGGCCCTGGACGCAGCGGGTGCGACTACGCTGATTGATGAGCGTGACCGCGCAATTCGCCGGCATATGTGCAATGCTCGCGATGTGAGCGACGCAGCCGGCGCCGCGGAGCAGCCTGGGTCCGCATTAACTGCATGGACTTGGGTGGTGGGTGCCCCAAGCCCCAAGCCCTAAGTCCTACTCCTCTACCTCTAGTTCCGAGCGTAACACTTCAACTTCTGATCACGACTCTCTCTCCTGAACCTGATCCCTGGTCTGGCCGAAATTTACCTACCTACCAATGCGGGATACCGCGGGACACCGCGGGATACCGCGGGATACCGCGGGATACCGGGAGATACCGGGAGATGCCGGGTAACCGGGAGATGGGAGAGAGGGGGAGACACGGACGGGGAGAGACGGGGAGAAGAAGATGCGAGGAGATACGGGGAGATACGGGGAGATAGAGGGAGATAGAGGGAGATACCGCAAAAGAATCGGCCAGAGACCTAGCCAGAGATCAGGGCGCAGGGGGCTCTTCTTAGGCTCGAGTTCTTAGGCCCCCCCCCTAGGCTTAAAAGGGTGGGCCCTGGGGCGCCTGCGGCTTAAACGGCTTAAAACCTGCCTAGGCAGGTTTTAAGAGCTGCTGGGCCGCCGATTCCTTAAACACGGTCTTAAACGCTTAAACGGTGCGGGAGAGCTCCCGAGGTCGATGGTCCGGGAGGCTCCCCGGTAGAAGACGCCGGAGGGAGGCCGGGAAGCTGGCTACAGTCAGCTGGCACGCGTCCCCTATGCGAGTATGGCTCCTGCCAGTGCACCAGAATTACAGATGTGTCTTCAGAGGCGGGTTTGTGCCTAATAACGGCAGTATTGGAGAAACCGGCGCGGAACCCAGCGACGCGTGCCGGTGAGGCCTTAAAAGAGGGACCCCCCGTGCCTGCAATTTTTTAAATGACAATTTGAGCCCCCAAACCTCCTCATTTTTTAAAGGTCTTAAAAAAATCCGGCCCTCAGAACCCTAGGGTACCCTAAGGGGCTCTTCTCACTTCTGTCTGGGTCCGGTGTGCCGTGCAGGCTTGATTGACCCCGTTGGGCCACGGTGAATAGGAAAGGGGAAGAAGAGTTAGGTGGGGGGGTGGGGGGGGGGGGGCTTGCGTTCTTCGCGTGTCGGCTCGCAGGCGCGCAGGGTGTGTGTCACGCTGTGGATCAGCAGTGAATCAGCCGCTGTGAGAAGACCAGAAGAGTGTGTCTGTGTGATATCTCTGGCGCAAAGTCAAGGTAAAGTAAAACGAGGCGTCCTGTACCATGCGCTAGACCATGCAGAATCGACCCTATCATCCCCTATTAACGTCGAACGTGCGCTGCGGGGATCTGTCCGGTCGCACAAAGAGCGGTGCGGCTCGCTTTCAACATTCAAGACAAACAAGCGACTCTCAAGACGAGGACGACCCTGCCTGCGCGCTGACCCAGTCCCAGAGAGGTGACAGTTTGCTGACAGTTTCGGAGGTGTCCAGTCAAAAACAAGAACGTATCGTACACAAGCGTCAAAGTGGTGTAGATCTACGACGTATCACGCCGCGCCCGGTCCGGCGCCCGCTCGAGCCCGCCGCCCGAGAGACGTATCGAGCACGCACGCGTGTGCCGTCGGCAGCGGACTGCCGCGAAAGAGAGCGCGCAGCCCAAGACGAAATGGTGTCTGCTGTCATCTCGTCGGCGGCTTGTCGCTGGGCGGCGGCTTGGGCGCGGCGCGCTCCGCCGTGCCGGCCGCCGCGACGGCCTGGTCGAGCTCGAGGTAGCGCATGCGCGACGACTGCTGGCCGGGGTGCTCGCGCGCGTAGATGCGCAGGAAGTCCTGGACGCCCGCCTCGACCGCATCGCGCGAGGGGGGCGCGTGCGGCGGCGGCAGCGCGATGGCGAGCTTGTGGTTGCCGCCCTTGATGAGGACGACGCCAAGCACGCGCTGCAGCGGGAAGGGCGTGTCGAGGGGCAGCTCGTACTCGAGCCCCGGCACAAAGACGTCCCACCGGTCGCCATCGGCGCGGTTGCGGAAGCCGATCACCTCGCCGTAGTTGCGCAGCCCCTCCCACTGCCTCCGCTCGAAGGTGGCCACCGCGCGGCCTCGCTCCGCGATGTTGACGATCGCCTCGAGCGAGCGGTAAGGCTCGCTCTCCCGCCCCTCGCCGCCCCCTCCGCCGCGCCGCCCGCCGCCCCGCCCGCGGTAGCGCCGCAGCTCGCTCCCCGCCGCCGCCGCGCCGCCGCCAGCGCCGCCGGCGGAAGCACCGCCCGCCGGCGCGGCCGCCACCCCAAACGCGAGCGGGTCCGCCTCCGCCGCCGCCGGCTGCGGTGGCCGGCCAAAAGAGGCTGCGCTGGCGAGCGAGGCGGTCGCTCTCTGGGCGAGAAGGCACGCCTCGTGGACGGTGAGCCGGCGAGACGGGTCGACGGTGAGCAGGCCGAGCACGAGCCGCACCAGCCAGCCGTGCCGGAAGAGCAGACCCCCTCCGTCGGCGTCGAGCCGCTGCAGCCACGGCGCAAAGTCGCGGAAGGCATCGCCGACTGCGCGAGAGGTTGCCGCCTCGACGGAGAACTCGCCGCGCGCCCAGTCCGCCTCCACCGCGAAGGGCGAGGCGCCCGACGACGAGACCACCATCGCGATGAGCACGCCCACCGACCACGCGTCCATCAGCAGCAGCGCGCGCAGGTTGCTCTCGAAAAAGGGACCGGACAGCGACTCGGGCGCGCGGAAGGCGACCTGCGTGCCGAGCTGGTACGCGGTCCGGCCCGGGACCGGCTGCAGCCTCACCGCCGCCCCGAGGCCGATCAGGTCGAGCCGGTCGCGCTGGTCCGACGTCGAGCGCACGCGCAGCGTCTCGCCCGACAGGTCGAGGTGCGCCGACCCGCGGCAGTGCAGGTGGTTGACAGCCTCGAGCAGGTCGACCACGAGCCGCAGCGAGCGCGCGTCGTCCTCGGCCACCGTGCGCGGGCCGGCACCGCGCCGCCGCGCCTCCTCCGTCCCGCCGCGCCACAGGTAGCGGCTCAGCTGCGTGCCTCCGCCCTTGAAGGCGTGGCAGCCGACGCCCGACGGGAGGCGGAACGAGCAGAGGTGCGAGCGGAGCGCGTGCGGCGTCTGGTCGTCCTCCGCCAGGCCCTGGAACTCGAACGTCTCGTCCAGCCACACGTCCGCAGCGGGCTCCTCAAGGATGAGTGCGTCCGGCGGGAGGTCTCGCGGCTCAGTCGTCTCGCGGAGGACACTGAGCTGCACCTGCAGGCCGGAGCGAGCGAGCGGCGGCCGTTCCGGGCAGCGCACGAGGAGTAGGGCACGCACAACATCGTGCAGCATCGTCCGACGACCTGGTCGGAGAGCGAGCCGAGCAGAGGCACCTAGACGGGTTAAAGTCAGAGCGCCGCCGCCTCTGTCTCGCGGAAAGGAGAAAAAAGCTTGCCCGCCAAAAGAAAGCCAATTCGCGACTTGGGCCGCCCGCGGGCGGCCTTCTCTCGAGGTCTCGAGATACACAAAGCGCCTGTGTGAGCTCTGTGTCTTGGTTACAACATTTCAAGCACCATTTCTTGTAGAACGTTTCCGGAGGACGTCCGGGCCGTCGACGAGCATACACACGGAGCGCAGCCCCGATCTCAGCAGCGGCAGAGCGTGTGCCGCAGCAAGCTCTGCCAGCGCAATGGCATCCCGCCGAGCGGCAATGCGGCCGCTGCGCGGTCTCGGGGTGGCGAGGATTGGGCCACGGCGCGGGGCACCGCCTCGGGATATAAAATCTGCCTGCGGGCCGACCTTCACAGCTCACAGCTCACGGCGCGGCCTGTGCATTCCAAGCATCGGCCCTGAGCTCGGTCCGACCCGCAAGGACTTCATCCTCCACCAGGCGCGGGTGAAGCTCCGTGAGCGGGCCGCCTTTGACCTCGGCCGCCGCAGCCAGTTCCTGGAGGTGCGGCTGACAGACGCTGAGATCTCGTCGCTCACCAGCCGTGCAGGCGTCAAGAAGGGGGGTGACATTGCCGGCTCGCGCCGCCGCTTCCTCCGCTTCGCGCAGCGGCGGCAAGAGCTCGATATTGAGCGCGAGGCGTTCCTCTCCGTGGTCGAGCAGCCCGAGGACGCGAGCCAGTTCGCAAACCACCTGCTCACGGCGATCGGCATCATCGGCACCGCGAGCTGGGCCATCTCCGGCACCCAGGTCGCTGGCGAGGCCGGCCTCAACATCGTCGGGTGCGCCCTGGTCGGCTGCGTGAGCTCGCTTGGCGGCGGTACCGTCAACGCGCTGCTGTTTGGGCGGCCAGTGGTTTGGGTACGCGACCCGACCAACCTGGTGGTTGCCATCACCGCGTCGCTGGCAACCTTCATCGTCTGGCCCATCCTCTCCTCCCACTTTGCCGAGCGGCAGGCGCGCGAGATCCGCGCCGCCGCGGCGCTCTCCAAGCCGTGGTGGAAGCTGGACGTACGGCAGATCGCGGGGCTCGAGGTGGACGAGGACGAGGCGCGGATCGCGGCGGAGCCAATCTCACGCGCGACCTTCCTGGCGGCACTGCGCGACGAGGACCTCTTCCTCCGCGTGCGGAACGTCCTCTCGCTCCAGCTGCTCAAGAAAGGCCGCCCCGAGTAGCGGCCAGATGTGGTGTGCGGAGGGGCGTCGCCGCCTAAACGGCTGGGCCTTTGGCGCTCTGTAGGCTACGCGATCGAGACTGCGACGCCCGAGCAGCTTTTCATCGTCCTCGACAAGGACAACGACGGTCCTCTGGACGCCCGCCGCCGCAGAGAGGCCGCCGCACACGCACGCCGAGACAGAGGCTTGCCCACGCCGGCGGCCCGCCCTTCCGCCCCCCTCAGGCGTGCTGGACGAGTTTGAGCTCAAGCACCTTGTCAAAGTGTCGTACGATGGGCAAGGATGGCTCTACGCGCTCGACACCATCGCCATCAGCTCGGGCTCCGTCTTTAGCGCCGCGATGGCGATCAGCCGCGGGCTGAGCCCGGTGGTGTGCTGCGTCTCGGGCGTGAGCGGATGCTTCGGCGGCATTATCCGCGACTTGATATGCAAGCGCGACGTGGCGATGGGCTCGCAGAGCTTTGCCGCCTCCTCGGCCGCCGGTGCCATCATGTACGTGCTGCTCCGCGAGGCGTGCTTGCGCGGCGTGAGCGTGCCGCTCGGCGTGCGTATCATCCTATCGAGCTGCACGGCCGCGAGCGTGCGGATCATCGACTACGTGCGCGACACGCCGCTCCTCTCGCCAATGCACGGCTTCCGAGAGCCGCGGCCAGAGCTGGTCGCGGCCACCTTGTCGAGGCGCCGCGCCGCCGCGCGTGGGGACCCGGACATCGACGGTGGCGAGGACCCAGACGGGCCGGACGCGCGCCGGCTAGTGCGGAAGAACTCGCCAGAGAACCCGCACGTTGCGTAGGGGGAGAGTTTGGAGCGTCGAAGTCGTAGAGTCTGTGCGCTAATCGTGTGAAAGTAGATGAACGAGGTTGAGATGCAACACGTGTGATTTCTGCAGGGAACTTCACGTAACTCTTCTCAGCCCTGGGGTGTCAGCACCTCTGGGCCGGCGCGGGGCCCCTAGAGGGTACCCATGCGGGGGGGAGATGGGGTCCCATGGCCCGCCGCAGGCACCGATTTTTTCGAGAGATTTTTTCTTTTTCTCAGCGGGTTTTACTTGTTTTCATGGGATGCGGCCATGCTGTCACGCCTTGCGACCGCCTGTCTGTCGTCGGCGCTGCTGACCGTGCCATGCTGCACAATTGATCACCCGCATAGCTCGCGGCCTTAGTATCCAGTATTCAGTGACGACATGATCGTATGGCCAGTAGGAAGGTGTCCTTCCAGCGCGTGCACGCTTCTGACGCAATGCGCGTCACAAACTGCCTGGGACTGGCTCTGGCACTCTCGAGGCTATGCCTACAGCCTCGCGCGCATGGGCAGTCAAGAGGGACCACGCACCTTCTCAGGGCAGCGCCGGTGCCTCTCTCTTGGACCGGCAAACTTGGTGGTCTGGTGTCACCAATGTGGGACCAGTGCGGGCATCGCGCCATCGACAGCTCTGAACTGCGCCTCACCACTGACGGGGAAGGCCGCCAAGTGGGCCAGCACAGGTCGCACATTGTGGCAGCAGTCAGCAGTGCATGTCTGATAGCTAGAGCAGCAGCGTCAGGATCGCAGGGTCGGATCGTGTCAAGCCTCTCGCCCGGCCGGCCGCGTGCAGACGTCGGCCTGTCTGCTGTCTGGAGTGATCTGTCGGCGGTCAGTACGACCGATCAGGTTGGAGGTTTCTTATCGTTAGAGGGTCTATCTGTGTGTACTCCTCGAGATCTCTCCAAATATGCCCTCTGATCAACCGTGATCATTCGGGAAGTTGCTGCTAGTAGAGACTAGTAGAGCCGGAGCCCCGTTTTTCCGCACTGCTGCGCGGCGCACGGTGCCTCCGGGGGCCCCCGCGCCCCCCCAGAGGTCAGCACACTGACCACTATTGTGACGAGGGGTGAGGGGGGCGGATTGAAGATCCGTCACACCAAGATCGTGCAGGGCGGGGACACATGTCCCTAAATCCCATCTCGTCGCAGAGTTTTATTTATTTACACTGACCACTATCACAGCGACAGCTCTGTGAAGACGTAAACTAGCGGGACACGCGTTGCCTCTCTCTTACTCGATATCACGCGTCAGCCTCTCTCTTACTCGATATCACCTCTTCGATCTCGAATGCTGCGCCCAAGAATGAGACCACCTCGTTGGGGAGTAATTCTGGCTGAAGATTGGTCGAATAGTACCTCCTGCTCGCCAGCCCCGCCTGTGCCTGCGACTCCTGCACGACCCGCGCGATCTCGCGGCCCTGCGGATCCTCCAGGAGGATCTGCTTGGACTGGAACATGGAGGGGCAGCTCGCGCACTCTGTGTACTTCCTACTTCTTGCGACGACCCTGCCCGCCACGACAATGTCAAAGTAGTTGCCCTTGCCAAAGCTAAACATTGGCCGCCAGGTGTCCTCTGTGATGCGGTAAGTGTCGCCGCCGGTGCACGACCAAAGGCTGAGACGCAGGCCCGAGTACCAGCCCAGCGGCTTGCTCGCCTGAAGCACCACTCGATTCGCCTTGTCGGTGAAGACAAAGCCGCGTGCGAGCCCGAAGAATAGTCTCGTGTCGGTCCATACGCCCTCGCGCGAGCCGGCCTCACCGTAGACGTCGACCTCATGGGCAAACCAGGGGGAATGGTACTGCATCGTCGTTTTGTTGGGCAGCAGGGAACTCCAGACCATCTCAGTTCCACTCACATCGCAATGCGCCTGCTGGTTCCACGCCACCAGCTGGAGCGCGAGAATGCCAGCCAGCGCCGCAGCGGTGAGGCAACAGCATCTCCGGACCTTGCTGAAGGCTCTGCTGCAATCGGACGCTTCCGGCGCCGAATCCACCTCTCCTGATGCCTGGTCGAGCAGCTCCTGGTATTTCATGCGGCCGTCCGTTCCAGAGGGTTAAAAGCCGGGAGGTAATTGCGATGGCTCGCGAAAAATTCTTTGTCATCGCCGACAGTGATGCCCTCCCACTCCTACTCGCACCCACCGCCGCCGCCAACTCTGCTGCGCTCTTTGGCTGGCTGGATGCGCATGGTGCGCGCTTCGGGCCTGTCGAACTGCGCTCTTCCTGCTGCGGTGACGGGATCGGCGGCTTCCTGACCGAGCGCGTCGACACTGGCGACCTTCTCTTCGCCGTTCCGTCTAGCGCATTCCTCACACCCGGCACGGCGCTAGCGCACCCTCGAATCGGTGCGGCGCTGCAGCGACTCGGAGATCGGACCCGTGCGGGCGGCTGCGACGTGGCTCTCCTCGCCGGTCTCCTCGTTGACTCAACGGCGAGGGTCCCTGCGCGTACCTGAGCATGCTCCCCTCGCGCGATGACCACAGCAACGTCCTTTGGTGGTCGGACGATGAGTTGGCGCTGCTGGCCGGCACGAGCGCGCACGGTGAGGCGCGCCTCATCGCAGAGGCTGACGCCGTGTGCGGCGAGCTGCTCGCAGACGCCCTCGCGACAGACGTCGAGGCGCACGGCGAAGACGCGGTGATCGCTGCGGTACGCGCTGCCCTCGTGACCGTGCTCAGCCGAAGCTACAGCGGCCGCGGCGGTCGGATATTGGTGCCCTCCTAGACGCCCTCAACCACGCAGAGGCGGCGACTGTGCGGTACTCCTTCGGAGCCGGTGGCGGTGGCGACGAGGATGACGGCGGCGAGGGTGGCGGTACAGGCGATGGGGTGCTGGTGGCGCGCGCGGCGTGCGCCCAGCCTGCCGGTGCGGAGCTTCTCGTGTCGTACGGTCCTCAGCCCGACCTCGTATTCGCCCTCCACTACGGCTTCGTCCCTCCACCCTCCGAGCTGCGCTGCCGCGCCGAGCTTGAGGCAGTGCGCAAGGATCTCGCCACGGACCTCGCGGGGGAGGCGAGAGGAGAGAGCAGCGTGTGTGCACGTGCGTCACGCGTCGCGGGCGCGGCGCGCCAGCGGCTTAGCGCGCTTGAGCGCAACGCCGAGGCTGGCGCCGCTGGATGCCGTCCACGCTGCGCACAGCTACGAGCTAGCAAGCTTGGTACGTCGTTCAGAGGCGCAGGTGCTGCAGCGGCTCGTCGAAGAGGGGGGGGCTTAGCTGAACGTACAATTAGCTCGAAAACTAACGGGCGGAGGTAATTGCCGACAGCTGACATCCACAATTAGGAATTAGCGCATGGGGGTGTCTCCACCTCCACCGGCACCGCGCGAGGCAGTCGCTCGCGCGCGCCGCACAGAGGTCAGACTCAGAGACAGAGTCCCTGTGGTCAGAGTCGCCCGCCGGATGTGCCGCATCGGTGACCGGGGTGAGGTCGCTTTAAACCCCTTACCACCATACGTAAAAGCTAAACACTAAAACGAGCATAGTCCGCGTAGCGAAGGGTGTTTACATACACCGTATGCAAGTGCTCTAATTTTGTAGCTGCCTCGGGGCCGCTATGTGAGCATTTGACCGCGTGTGTGCACGCGGAACCCATCGTTTAGCCGATCGAATACATGCTCTGTTTGGATGCTGTGTCTGCGCAAAGGCGCGGGAAATCTATGCTGGGCCGACGGGAAATCGAGAAAGAACCGCTGTGATCATCATCGCCGCCGTCGAGGGCGAGAAAGACGTACGACCCCCGCCGGCGGCGAAACGCCGCGCCCAATCCCTCTACTCGAGGCTCTTCTTGAGCTCTGCCCACGCCTGCGACGCGACCTCCTTGGCCTTGGCCGCAGACTTTGCCGTCAGCTGCTGCTCGCGCTCGTACTCGCGCGCCTTGTCCGCCGCGGTGACGGCCGTCTTGCCCACGAGCCTGCGCGCGCCGTCCCCAACCTCGTCCTTGCGCAGCGCGACGTACGAGGCCGCCCCTCCGCCGAGCAGCACCTACGCGGCCGGTGGCGTGGACGCGTCGTGGACGCGTCCCAATGCACAGCAGGGAAGCGCGGCACACCGACAGCGCGACATCGCCGAGGAGGCCAACCTAGCGGAGACATCGCCCCGATTGCTGCGACATCCAGCCGAGACACCAAACGGAGGAGACCGCGGCTGACGCATCTCGGCGGCCTCTCGGCGGCCTCTCGGATCTGGACCTCAAAGAGCGGGAGCAGGAAGAGGCCGAGCGCGCCCACCGCCGCCGTGCCCAGCACCTCCTGCCGGTCGTCGCGCGCGAGCGTCGTCGGGTCGTACAGGTCGAGCTCCTCGAGCTGGGCGGCGACCTACCAGACCACATACCAGACCGCAGGCTCGCGCTCGGCGCGTCACGGGCAAATGCCGCCCTCCTCGAGCGGCGCCGCCCACCGCCGCGGGGAGCTTCGACGTGGTGAGTGCGCTGCTCGTCCTCGGCGGCGGCGGCGTCGAGGGCGGCGGCGGCGTCGAGGGCGGCGGCGGCGTCGAGGGCGGCGGCGGCGTCGAGGGCGGCGGCGGCGGCGCAAGCGGCGGCGCAGCTGGCGGCGGAGCCACGTACACCGCCGGAGGAGGCGCGAGAGCAGCTTCGGGCGCGGCGGCCTCTGCAGCAACCGCTGGTGACGCCGCCTCGGCCGCCTCTGCCACAGCCTCGGCGACCGCAGGGCCGACCGCCGCCACCGCCTCCTCCAGTGCCTTCTCCTCCGCCTCGATGGCAGCCTCCAAATCAGCATCCGCCTCGCCCGCCTCTGCAAGCGCGACGTTCACCTCGTCGGCAGCCGCAGCCGCAGCCGCATCGGCGTAGCCCTGGGGCACGTAGCCCTCGGGGGGTGGCGAGGCACGTAGCCTGACGCCCTGGTCGTACCAAGAAGCGACGCCCGCCGCGTCCGCCATGAAAATGGGGCTAGCCGGCCGGATGACGGCCCTGGGCGCGCGCGCCAGCGTGGGAGCGACGGTCAGCGGTGCGATGAAAAGCATAACACATTATGTGGAGTGCTGCTCGGCCGAGATGTCGTTTTTCTTGCGGACATGGTTACTTGCGGATGGCTAGGATTGAGAGCAGCCTGATGTGTATGTGGAGTCCTGCTCGGCCGAGATCTGTCGGTTTTCTTGCGGACATGGTTAATTGGAAGGTGTGATCTGCAGGTGATCAGAGAGAGATTTTTGAAGACCAACAGTGATCAGTGATCTGTAAGGGTCCGCCCGCAGGCGCATTTTGAGAGAGAGATTTTAGAAAACCAACAAGAAATCACGACTCTCACAGTGATTTGGGCTCGGCAGCTTGTCAGCCCTCAGCCGAAGCTGGGGCCGGTCCCGTAGCCAAGAGAGCCCGCGCCGATGAGTTCGACGCGGTCGGGGGGGCCTGCGGAGAGGCCAGCGAGGTGGCGATCGCTGTACTTCATGGTGTCATCAAGTGACTGGCTGACTCGCCAGAGGTCGATACTCTGGACGACCCATAGGATGCCACGAATGCCTGAAGGAGAGGGAGAGGCGAGGCCAGAGGCAGGCTCAGCTGCTCTCGGGTGATCTCGCTTTGGTGGCTGAAGGACCCAGTCCTGTCACATTCGCGTTCCGAGTCGTATCCGCAGGGAGGCAGCATATGAGGCACCAGTCTTCTGAAGAGCTCAACAGCTGCGGCCGCGATGGTAGAGTCGGCCGCGGTTCGAGCGAGCAGCTTTTGGCTGCGGGATCGAATCGCGGATCCGAAGGCTCATGCCCTCGCGGAGCGACGCGGGTCGCGCGGCGCGCGCGTGTGCGAAATGCGACAACAGACGACAGATGACAGACGCCTGAGCGCTGTACGACTGAACGACCGTCGCCGCAATCGCCACCGCCGCCATTTTGACGAGCAGCGCGAGCGCGCTCGTCGGCGGCCAGCCGTCGCGGGCCGGGCCGAGCCCGGCCTCGACCGGCCGCGCCGCCGCAGCAGGCCGGGAGGCCCGAATGGCGGCCGACCAGCTGATAAGGACTTAGGCGGTGCCGGCATGAGCAATGCATACGCCTAGTTGGACCTCAGGACTCACCCGCTGAGGCGTACATGGACTCACCCGGTGCTCTGTGGTCGGATTTGAGAGAGATTTTTGAAAATCGGATTTGTGACTCCGCCGCACCGCGCAGCGGCCGGGGGCGCTCCGGAGGCCGAGGATGACCGTGGCGGACCGGGACGAGCTCTGGGAGGTGAAGTGTCCGTGTATCAGATAGAGGGCCCATCTTCAGAATCGTGCTTTTTGGGTTGGGTTGGGTTGTGCAGGGGTTGGGTTCGTTGAGTTGGGTTGACTTGTCTACCCAACCGACCGCGTGAGATAGGGTGACCTTTCTCGCCGAGGCTCGCCGTGGCCCACACGGCGGCCTCTGCTCGCGTTTTCGAGCCAGGACCTTCGTCCGGGCCCACGGCCGGCACGCCATGATCGTCGATTCCGCGCGCTCGGCCTCCACCGGCTTGCTGTGCGGACGGCTTCTTGTGGCTCTCGTCGAGAGAGCGTTTTGGCGGCCCATGTGTGTCGTCTGATGTGTCACTGTGTACGTCACATCGGTCTTGATGACAAGCACAGTCGATACACTCGTTCCTATCACGCTGGACGGCTGGCACGGAGCTCTGTGCCGACAAACAGGAAGAGCCGTGCGGCAAGAAGAGCTCGATGGGGAGCGAGAAGCGTCAGAAGAGCAAGGTAAACCTGAAGTCCGTCGTGACGCTCTTATTTCCCCCCAGGTTTGACCGCGCAGCTTTCAAAACTCGACGATATCTTCCGGAAAGACTGAACCTCCCGCAGAGCGGCAGCATGAGAGGCGCAGAGAGGCTGCGAGTGCTCGACGAGTCTTGCGAGCTGCGCGGTCAAACCTGAGGGGAACTGACCGCATCAAGTCCGGACTTCCGAATCTGGGTGAGCACCTCTGACGGTTCTCGCTCCCCATCGAGCTCTTCTTGCCGCACGGCTCTTCCTGTGTGCCGGCACAGAGCTCCGTGCAAGCCGTCCAGCGTGATAGGAACGAGTGTATCGCTTCGACGGATCGACCGTGCTTGTTATCTAGATCGATGTGACGTACACAGCGACACATCAGAACGACACACATTCTCACACCCGCCGGGCCGCAAAACGCTCTCGACGAGAGCCACAAACAAGAAGGCGTCCGCACAGCAAGCCGCTCGTCGGACAGGCGTGCTCGTTCGATGTCGGCGAGCGCATGGCGCACGCTTTGGACGGTGGCGAAGCCAAAAACACCGATGGTGGCCGCTCGCTGGCGTGAGCGGCGGCGGTCGAGACCTCACCATCGCGCCGACGACCCAACCTCACTCGAACAACCCAACGCAAACAACCCAACCCCCCAAGTGCTCCCCTCGGGCCTCGGGGCTAACCTCGGAATGTAACACCAGAATGACTGTGCTGGCTCCTAGACAGCCATCTTACCTAAGGATGGCTGAGCTAGCTACAGTGCGCAGCCACATCCTTCAGCCCGATGGCTGCAACACACACATGGCAGCCATCCTTAGTAGACATGGCTGGATGGAGACGCACTACCGCAGCCATACCGCCCGCCTCGAGGTGAGCTCTTGGCTGAGCTGGCTACATCGCAGCCATCTTGGGAAAGATGGCTGGGGGACAGCCATTTCAGCCATTTCAGCCATCTACTATGGCTGCGTCATAGAGATGGCAGCCTTATAGAGCTGTCAAACGTTAAGAGCTGAACAGTGTTGCTAGTGTTAACAGTAACAACAGAACAACAGTGGGGCTCCCCAACAACAGTAGCTAACGTTAGGCCAGCTGAACAACAATAAGGAAGGCCTGGCAGTGACCCACGACGATCTCCAGCGTCCAGTGCGGGTAATACCCGAAAATACCTGGAAAACCCCAGGTATTTTCGGGTTTTAACCGGGTTTTTTGGCATTTTCTGCTTGCTGGCCACTGAACAACAGTAACAACAGTAACAAACAGTAACAGCTTGGGCTGGGGAGAACACTTGAACAACGTTGAGGATTTTCAGCCAACAATAGTGCAACTGTTAGGCCCAAAGTTAACGTTTGACAGCTCTAGGCAGCCATCCTCCAGACACCAGAGCATGGCTGGTGGTAATTCGATGGCAGCCGATGGCAGCCGTCCCGCGAGGCCGGGGGGCGACAAGCGCGCAGCCATTTGTGCGTGTGGCGGGGGAGGCGGACGGCTGCCATCGAATTATCACCAGCCATGCTCCGGAGGATTGCTGCACTGACTGTGCCCCAGCCATATTAGATGGCTGAAATAGCTGTCCCCACAGCCATCTTACCCAAGATGGCTGCGATGTAGCCAGCTAAGCCAAGAGGGCTCACCTCGAGGCGGGCGGTATGGCTGCGGTAGTGCGTCTCCAGCCATGTCTACCAAGGAATGGCTGCCGTGTGTGTATTGCAGCCATTACACTGGAGGATGTGGCTGCACTGCAGCTAGCTCAGCCATCCTTAGGTAAGATGGCTGTGTAGGAGCCAGCACAGCCATCCTGGTGTTACATTCCGAGGTTGGCCCCCACTCGGACAACCCAACTCAACCAACCCAAACCCCAACACCAAACAACCCCACTCAAAGCACGATGATTCTGAAGTTGGGGACTTTTGACTTCAAACAAAGCGCGCCGCAGCGCGGTGCGTGCGACTGTCAGGAGCGGATCCGTCAGTTTGTCGTGTTCACGCCCGCTTTCATAACGGGGCCAATTTGTTTTTTCCTTCGGCGATTACACAACATATATGTTCCTGTTGGCCGCAGTCGGTGCTCCCACCACCGGCTCGAGGCCGGCGACGCTGCTGGTCGACAACGGCTCGAAGCGGGCCGCGTCCACGCTCGCGCTCCGCGCGGCTGCCGAGCGGCTCTCCCTGCTCACCGGTGGTGCGGTCGAGCCCATTTCGCTCCGCTGGTCCGACGGCGTGGCCGCCGATGCGCTCGCCGGCAGGCCGGCCCGCACGCTGCAGTCGGCGCTGCGGCAGCTCGCCGAGGACGGTGTCGACGCCGCCGCCATCGTGCCGCTCTTTCTTGGGCCGAGCGACGGGCTGGCCGAGGCGGTGCGCGCGGCGCGCGCCGACCCCGCCGCGCCGCGCCGCATCGCCGCGGCGCCGTGCCTCGTCGACACGGCCGCACCCGCAGACGCGCGGGTTGGCCGCGCGCTCGCTGCGGCGGTGCTCCGGCTCGGCCGCGCGCGAGGGCTGTCCTTTCCGCTGCGAGTCGTGGTCGTCGACCACGGGTCGGCCTCGCGGGCAGTCGTGGCGGTGCGCGACCGGCTCGCCGCGACCGTCGCCGAGCTCCTCGGCCCGCGCGCATCCGTGATCGCCGCCTCGATGGAGCGGCGGCCGGGCGAGCAGTACGCGTTTGCAGAGCCGTTGCTCGAGCGGGTGGTGGGAGGGGCTCCGCCGTACGACAGCGGAGACGTGGTCGTAGCGATGGCCTTCCTGCAGCCGGGCAGGCACGCCGGGCCGGGCGGCGACGTCGAGCAGATCCTCGACGCCGCGCGGGGCCGCTCGGCCGGCTTGCGCACGCACGTGACTCCGCTGCTCGGCGGCTCTCACCTCGTGCACGAGGTGCTGGCCGACCGCACCGCGGAGGCGCACGCGGCGCTGCGCGAACCGCACCGCGGCGACCCGGAGGCTTGAGGTGGGCAGGTGGCGGGGGTCCCAGTCTGGGGTCGGTTGTGGCGGTTGCACGTGGCCGGTGTGGCCGGTGCGCCGTGCGGGCGTGCGCGGGGCGGTGTGCGCGGTGTGTGTGGGGGTGTGGCGGCTGGCGCGCGCGAGACAGAGTATCACAAGATTCCGTCCGTGCACATTCTCGCCGCGCTGCGAGAGGCCGACTCGCGGTCTGAGCCTTCACTGTTTTTTAGTCGCTACGACCCCATCCGCCCGAGCATTTTCACCCACCAATCGCGCTCCTCGTCGCTCTTAAAGTGCCCGCTGCTCGCGCACGGCAGAGGCGCACACTGCGGGCAGGGCATGAGCTGCCAATCGCCGCTCCCCGCACTGCCCCACCGAATCGGGGCAGGCTCCGTTGGAGCCGCCGTGCCGCCGTGCCGGGCGACCCAGCCGCCCGCTGCCGTCCAGCCAGGCGCGGAGAGGTTCCAGTGCTCGAGCCCCAGCTCCTCACCAGCCTGGCTCTCATGACGGGAGACCGCCCGACCGGGTGGCACTTCCGGTGGCTCCGGCCACGGAGGCCAGTCATCTTCGCCACATACGGCGCCACCTCCGCTTACTAGCGTGACGCCGTCGAGCTCCTCCCACGCGGTCTCTACCGCTTCACTCACCTCCCAGAAGCTCGTCTCGTATCGATTGTCCTTTCCACACGCGCACTCCTCCTGACCTGCGGGAAGGGGCAGCCCGCATGTCACGCACGGCACCGGAGGCGGCGACCTCGAGAGGTAGACGAGCCCGCCGGTGGAGGTGCGGAGCCGCGGCCCGAGCGGCATCAGCGTGAAATATGCCACTGACCAGCGGCACGCGATTGGTCGGCCGGGAAATTAAAGAAAACCGAGTGCGGCTCCTCGGCCCTGGATGTGAGGTTACTGATTGCACTCCAAGTGCTCCAAGTGCTCCGACAAGCTGGAAGAAGGTCGCTAGACTGAGCCGCCCGTGGAGTTGGGAGTCCACCGTGCACCGCGCTGCGAGCCTGTCGTGTCCCTTGTCAGGAGCAGGAGAGCCCCACCTGTGCCCCTGTCCCCCTGATCAAGACCGAAAACAGACAACCCGGGAAAATACTTTCTTTTCGGCGTGAGCTCGAGTGATAGGACTGAGTGTGTGTGGGTGGGTGCTCAGCTCGACGCTCGCCGCTCCACCTCTCGATGAGGTCTGTCGTGGCCCGCTCGCTCCGCCAGCCATCCCGGCTCCTCAGCTCCTGCTGTCCCAAGCCCGCTGCCGTGCGCACCGACTGGACGCGCGAGGAGATTGCTGCGATCTACCGGCTGCCCTTCACGGAGCTGCTGCACCAGGCGTCGACCGTGCACCGGCAGCACTTCGATCCGCTAGAGGTGCAAAAGTGCACACTGCTCTCCATCAAGACGGGCGGCTGCAACGAGGACTGCAAGTACTGCGCGCAGTCGACGCGGTACAAGACCTTTGTCAAGCCGGAGCCGCTGATGAGCGTGGACGCGGTGACGGAGGCGGCGCGGCGCGCCAAGGCGGCGGGCTCGACTCGCTTCTGCATGGGCACGGCGTGGCGCGAGATGGGCAACAAGAAGGGCGCGTTTGGCAAGATCCTCAAGATGGTTGAGGAGGTCAACGGGATGGGGCTCGAGGTGTGCTGCACGCTGGGCATGCTGAGCGAGACACAGGCGATGGAGCTGAAGCGGGCGGGGCTGACCGCGTACAACCACAACCTCGACACCTCGCGCGAGCACTACCCCAACGTCATCACCACCCGCTCCTACGACGACCGGCTGCAGACGATTGCAAACGTGCGCAAGGCGGGCATCTCGGTCTGCTGCGGTGGCATCCTCGGGCTCGGTGCGCGGGGGAGGGGAGGGGAGGAGCGGCGGGGAGGGGAGGGCGGGAGGCGCCGCCCGCGACGAGCCAGCCCCCTCTGCACCGCGGCGCGGGCGAGTCTTCAGAGGGCGCCACACCCTCTGACCGATCCACCCTCTGACCTCTAGCCTCTGCCCTCTCACCTCTGCCCTCTCACCTCTCACCTCTCACCTCTCACCTCTGCCCTCTCACCTCTCACCTCTCACCTCTCACCTCTCACCTCTGCTCTGACCCCCGAGGCGAGTCGGAGGAGGACCGGGTGGGGCTGCTGTACGAGCTCGCGACGATGCCGGAGCACCCGGAGTCGGTCCCCATCAACGCGCTCGTCCCAATCGAGGGTGCCTCTCTCTCTCCCCCGCCCGACCCGTCCCCGACCCACCACGCAGGCAGACTCTCCGTCTTCCTCTGCCCACGCCACATCCCCGCTCCCTCCCCCCTCCCGAGCCGCATCCCCTCGCCCCCGTTTTGCCTCCCTCTCTCACCCCGGCCGGATCCCCGCCCGCCCGACCCCCCCCCTCCACCGCCACGGCAGGCACGCCCATGATGGAGGGCGGAGGAGCGCCCGACGTCTTTCAAATGGCGCGCAGCAGCCGCCTCACGAGACACGTCCAGGACATGTCCAAGACGGGCCCGCACGTGCCCTGCAGGCACGCACCATCGCCACCGCGCGCGTCGTGATGCCTGCCTCGATGGTCCGCCTCTCCGCCGGCCGAATGTCCTTCTCTCCGCTCGAGCAGGCGCCCGCACCTCCGCCCACCCACCCCCTCCCGCCCCTCCCCCCCAATCCCGCCCCTCCCTGCCGCCCCTCCCTCCCTCCCGCCCCTCCCGCCCCTCCCGCCCCTCCGCTGACCCCTTCCCCCCCCTCCCGCCCTCCCGCCCTCCCTCCCACCAGGCCGTCATGTTCCTGGCGGGCGCAAACTCAAATATCCCGTCTCCGCGAGA
>NW_005200911.1:4625-40161 GCF_000372725.1 Emiliania huxleyi CCMP1516 | reverse complement strand
ATACTCGCTCCCTCGACCTCGCTCCCTCGACCTCGCTCCCTCGACCTCGCTCCCTCGACCTCGCTCCCTCGACCTCGCTCCCTCGACCTCGCTCCCTCGACCTCGCTCCCTCGACCTCGCTCCCTCGACCTCGCTCCCTCGACCTCGCTCCCTCGACCTCGCTCCCTCGACCTCGCTCCCTCGACCTCGCTCCCTCGACCTCGCTCCCTCGACCTCGCTCCCTCGACCTCGCTCCCTCGACCTCGCTCCCTCGACCTCGCTCCCTCGACCTCGCTCCCTCGACCTCGCTCCCTCGACCTCGCTCCCTCGACCTCGCTCCCTCGACCTCGCTCCCTCGACCTCGCTCCCTCGACCTCGCTCCCTCGACCTCGCTCCCTCGACCTCGCTCCCTCGACCTCGCTCCCTCGACCTCGCTCCCTCGACCTCGCTCCCTCGACCTCGCTCCCTCGACCTCGCTCCCTCGACCTCGCTCCCTCGACCTCGCTCCCTCGACCTCGCTCCCTCGACCTCGCTCCCTCGACCTCGCTCCCTCGACCTCGCTCCCTCGACCTCGCTCCCTCGACCTCGCTCCCTCGACCTCGCTCCCTCGACCTCGCTCCCTCGACCTCGCTCCCTCGACCTCGCTCCCTCGACCTCGCTCCCTCGACCTCGCTCCCTCGACCTCGCTCCCTCGACCTCGCTCCCTCGACCTCGCTCCCTCGACCTCGCTCCCTCGCTCCCTCGACCTCGCTCCCTCGACCTCGCTCCCTCGACCTCGCTCCCTCGACCTCGCTCCCTCGGTCCCTCGACCTCGCTCCCTCGACCTCGCTCCCTCGACCTCGCTCCCTCGACCTCGCTCCCTCAGCTCGCTCCCTCGACCTCGCTCCCTCTAGGCGACAAGCTGCTCACCACGGCCAACCCCGCCTTCGACGAGGACATGCTCATGTTCGAGTCCCTCGGCCTCAAAGGCAAGCAGCCATTCTCGCACCTCCGCAGCGTCTCGCCCGAAAAGGCAAAGCACACCGCACCACCGACCCGCAGCCTACCAACCCTTCGCGGAACCTGCTCGGGCCATTCCTCTCAGGTGAGCGCGCCGCCGTCCGAGCCGCCGCAGCGCATCGCGCAGCAGAGTGCAGCGTCCGCCTGAGGCAGCGCCGCCTACGGACCCCGCGCGGCGGGAGGTGTCTGCGCCGCCGCTGCTCTCGCGGCGCACACCGCCCTCTGTCATGGCGCCCCCCCCCACCCCCCCCCAACGTACCCACGCATGCCTCGACGCGCCTTTGAACGGCAGCTCGACTCGCGGCACGGCGGCCGCGGCCCGCCCATGGCGCATGGGACACCTCCGAACGCGGTGCACCAGACTGCAGTGTGCAGACAGCTGAGTGCTAGAGTGGGCAATGGGCGCATGTGACGATATACGGCTTTAAAGAGCGGAAGGTCTCTCTCTCGCTCTCCCAGCTCGCCCCCGTCTGTGTGCGGGGAGTCCGGGAAACGGGTAATGCATATTTCGGTTAGTCGTAATAGAACATCGCAAACATGGACCGGACGTCAGTGTCGAGACCTCGAGACTCTCCCACCTGCACCTCCACCTATCCCTTCCACCCCGCCCCTCGCGCCCCTCCGCCACAGCTCTCCCTCGCTGTGGGGCGGAGTGCTCGACGCGGGTGTCTCGCCGCGTAGCCTGTGTATGCGCTCTCGTACTCCCCTGGTTGCATCTCGCCCGCCATTCCATTGGCACCTCGCTGAGACCGACCGGGATTGTCGAGAGCTCGAGACTGCTCGCCCCGCTTAGTCTGCTTGCGGGGTGCACGCGGCATCGCCCCGTCAGTCGCTGTAGCTGTCGCTGTCGCTGCGGCTGCGGCGCGTGCGCCCGCGGTCGCGCGACGGGCTGCGCTTTGCCGGCGGCGAGCGCGAGCGCGAGCGGCCACGGCGAGGGGGAGAGCGGTCGCGGTAGTCGCGGCGCGCCGGCGAGCGGTCCCGCCGCGGAGGCGAGGGACGGCCCCGGCGCGGCGGCGAGCGACCCCCCTTGCGGGGCGGCGGCGAGCCACGCCGCGGCGGCGGCGAGCCGCGCCGCGGGGGCGGCGAGCCGCGCCGCGGCGGCGATCTGTCGCGGCGGCGCGGCGAGGGCGGCCGGCGAGGCGGCGCCTTGCCGTTGGTGTCGCCGTCGGAGGCGAGGCTGACGCCGACGCGATTCGAGTCGAGCTGGCCGCCGTCCATGTGCCGGACCGCCTCCTCCGCCTGCTGCCGCTTCGCCATCTCGACGGTGGCCGTGCCCTTGGAGAGGCCGACCGCGCTGTCCACGGCGAGGTCGACCTTGACCACCTCTCCGTAGTAGCCAAAGATCTCGCGCAGGTGCTCGGCGGTCACGTTCCGCGTCAGGTTGCGCAGCCGCAGCACCGCGTCCTTGTCGGCCGGCCGCGCCGGTCCCCGCCCACGCTCCGGCGACTTGGACGACGAGTACGAGTACGAGTCCGAGTCGCTGCGCGACTTGGCGGCCGGCTTGGCTTTGGCGGCCGGCTTGCCGGCGGGCTTGCCCGCGGGCTTGCCCGCGGGCTTGCCGGCGGGTTTGGCCTTGGACGGCTCCGGCGAGTCCGAGTACGAGTACGAGGAGCTCGAGGAGGAGCGCGGCATCTCGGCCGTGTGCGTGTGGGTTTTGTGATCGTTGTGTGCAGGGGAGCACGCCAACTGCCTCGCCGGCCTCGCGGGAGTCGCCCGTGTTAGTGCCAGTGCGCGCCAGTCCATCTATGATCTAAAACAGCACGCGGAAAAGAATAACGCGCGTGACCTCAGCGGAGCTGGGAAGAGGACCGCCGCAAGCGGCGTGGCGTGGAGCGGTTGTGCATCCCTCCGGGGGCCCCTCTGCGCCGGGGAGGCGTTGTTGGGGGCTAGGACGCAAGCGTCCGTCGCCCTTTTTCAAACTCGGGGCCCACTCCGCTACGCTCCGACCCGAATTTGGAGGGCCTGAAAAGTTTAAGGTGTTGCTGCGCAAAAGGGGAAGACGCTCCACGCACAAAAAGTATATGTATCAGTTCTTACGAACGTACTTCCTCTTAGGCGGACCCTCCCGATGCCAGGACGCATGCGGCCAACAACGCTATTCGTGCGGAAGAGCCACTGCAAGCGGACTGTGCCCCCTGAGCCAATGCGGCGGCGAATGGCAAAGCGCATACAAAAGTCGGGGTCGCAGAGAGCGTCGCGCAGCAGTTGAGCATGCTCGTCGGTCGCGTTGTTTAGGACGCCACGCCAATTATCTGCGCGCCCATCTGTTGCCTGGCATCCCCGGCGAATTCGTCGCTCGTGATCAGCTCCGCTGCCGCTCGGAGCAACCAGTGCCGTGTCGAGATGAAGCTCCGCGACGACGCCCGTGGACTGCACGCGCAGGGAGAGGCGCACGAGCTCCCGCACGGCAAGCGACTTCTCGGCATGCGCCGCCTGACGCCTGTCGGCATCCCATTCTTGCAAGCAAGCCATTTCTACCGACCGCGTATTTGGTCGACGGGACGGACGTTTTGGTACGTTTTGGCACCAGCTGAAGGCTTGCGTCCGCAAAAGCCCGTTGCCAACCCCCTTTTTGCCGGAGTCTCGCGAATCAATTGGCCTCCGCTCAAGGTGTGAACATATTCGCTGCGTCAAAAGCAGGCCGCTCAGCTGCTCCGCTTACACTTACCTGTGAAGTGTGAACAGCGGATTTCGAATCAGCGTTCTCCTTGAACGATATCGGTGTCGAAACACCGCTCTGACAGCGCTCACAGCTGTGTGTGTGTGCAGTCAAAACGTGCAGAGGTTGTGCCGGGTCCCGTGCCGAGTTCATTTTATAAGTTGGTGCAGGCTCTCGACCACCGCCATCGGTGAGCGGCGACACCTACTAGCTCGCGTCCGCACCCGCCCGGCCGCCTGCGAGGGTGTCGCTGGCTGGCCGCAGCGCTGGACCCGCACAAGCCGAGCCATCGGCGGCGACCGGGTCGAGGGCGAAATCGGCCCCTCAAAAACGGCGCGGTCTCCCCTGGGATATTCCCAGACTGCTACTCGCTCGACAGCTTGGATCCTGTTCAGTCAGAGCTTACTGATGGCCCCTCAGCGGGCTGCCATCGCCGCCGCCGCTGCCGCTTTCGCGCTCGCCTTTGCAGGATGTGCAGGCCTACGAGCGCTCGTGCGCTACCGCCGCCGCCGACTTCGCCGCGCCAGCCATCTGCCAACCTATCTGATCTCGCTCCGGCGCAGGCCGGCCCGCCGCGCCGCCGCCCTCGACCGCGCGGCGAGGGCCGGCCTCTGCAGCGTGAGGGTGCACGACGCTGTCGACGGAAGGGAGCTGGACGCGACGGAGCTCCGGTCGCGTGGCGTGCGCCTCTGGCGCGGCTGGCGGCTCGAGGGCGCGCGCTACCGCTTCTACGCGCGCGATCTCAAGTGGGGAGAGGTCGGCTGCGCCCTCTCCCACCACGCAGTCTGGGAGGAGGTTGCGAGGCGGCGGCTGGCGCGCGCGATTGTCGCGGAGGACGACGTCGAGTTCACGCCCGCCTTCGAGGAGCTGCTCACGGGTGCGCTCGCCCGCCTCGACGACCTCGTCGCGGCGGGGCGGCTCGCGCCGCCGGACCTGCTCTACCTCGGCAGGAAGGCGAGCCGACGCGTCCTGCCTCGGCGCCGGGCCACACTCCCGTCACCGGGGCGACTCTTGGCTGGACAGGCGTGCTGGCCAGCCCGTGAGGTGTGCGTCGACGACCCTCCGAGCGGCGTTGAGGTATGTGCGGCCGCGGGAGGGCGGACGCCGTGCTCCCCTCCCGCCTCTCGCGCCGTCACGGCTCCGCGCCGGGACTAGGTGCGGCTGCGGCTCGTGCGGCCCTCCTTCTCGTACAAGACGACCGCGTACGTGCTCTACGCCTCGGGCGCGCGCAAGCTGCTCCGCTCCGGCTTCCTCTCGCACCTCCTCCCGCTCGACGATTTTCTGCCCGCCCTGTACGGGCGGCACGAGCCGGGGCCGGGCCTCGCGCGGGCGGATGTGGACGCGCTCGTCGCGGGCGCGCCGCGGCTGACCGCTTACGCGGTGCGGCCGCTGGCGTGCTGGGAGCGGCGCGGACTCAGCGACACGGAGGCGAGCGAGGAGGTCGCGGGACGAACTTGAGGATTCCCGCAAGCATGCCGGTCGACCCCCCGTCCCTAGCCCCGTCCCCGCGCGGGCGGCGCACGCGCCCCGCCGGAGCCTCAAATGCACCCCTTCGTGGGAACGAATAAATTTCTGTGGCTGGGGTGCAGCGTGCAGGCAGCGAGGCAGGAGAGCAGGCAGCGAGGCAGGAGAGCAAGCTTGTTATAGGGATAAACGAATCACACGACCCCAGCGCGACCCCGTCGAGCGCGGAGAGCGGCGCACACTGCTCACTTGCACTAGCCTGACGGCGTGGGGGCGGGGGGCGCGGCGGACACGGCTTTTTTTTGTTCACGCCGTGTTGTGGCGAGCCAAATATATTGAATTATATTAAAATGTTGGTTCGTGTCCGAGCGGGAGCCTCGGTCCGAGGCGCTGCGCTGGCTCAGAGCGAGTTCGCGCTGCGCTAGGCTCAGACGGCGAGTTTGCGCTGCGCTAGGCTCACAGTACACAAACCTCAAACGGCGAGAGTGTGGGGAGTGCGCTGCGAGTGCGATAGACTATCTAACCGATAGAAAGAAGGAGAGACGGAACGCCGCGAGAGGTGTGTGCACAGACGCACAGTCCACAGACGGACGCAGCAGTGGACCGGGCCGCGTGCTGCCGTGTGCTGCCGCGAGAGTCGCGAACGGCACGCCAGAGAGGCCCCCCCGCGAGCCGCGTGCGTGCCCTCGCGGTGCGGTGTATCGGCTCTCTTCTCGCAAACGTCTGGCCGTCTGTACCCAAAAGCGAGTATATGACGGCGAGGCGGCGGGGCGGGCGGGCGGGGGGGGGGGGGGCTCGGCGGTGGGGAAATCGGGGGGGGGGGGAGCCCCTTCCCCCGGCAGGGGCAGGCGGCACGGGCGAAACCCCAAGCGCGGAAAGCCCGGGCTGGTTGGGGCGGGGCGACAGGCGACAGGGTGGGCGGGGCGGGATCCTTGGACAGCAGTCGGACATGTCCGCGTTTCGAGAATTGAGACGGCTTCCAAAAATTTTTACAACGAAGGCGCTCTCAAAAAGAAAATCGGCTACATACATCATGAGAACCATCCTCGCGCTCTGCTGCGCGCTGGCCGCGGCGTCCGCGTCTGCGCCGTCGGCCGACCGCCGCGGGCAGCGGCGATTCCCGCGTCTTCAGCTCGGCCTCGGCCGCCGGCGGTCAGACAGGAGCGCGCTCGCCAAGGCCTTTATGGTGAGCGCGCACACACGAAATCTTGCGGCCGCGTCGGCCCTGACTCACGCCTTGCCACGCGACCCCAGATGTCGGAGCTCAAGTTCACCACGGACGAGCCGGTCGAGGGCACCGACCTTATCCAGTTTCGCGGCAAGGGCGACGATTACTGCGCCTTCATGGAGCCGCTCACAGAGCAGCTCTGCAACGAGCTCGGCGTCAAGATCCGCTGCTTCGAGGTGTGGCACGACAGCAGGAACCTCGAGCTGCTGCAGAGGCTCGACGCTGGACGGTGAGCTCCGCCGCACTCACGCTTAAATGCCGACGGGCGCCGTGGCACGCCTTCCAGTGCTTCCCAACGGGCAGTCCGCCCACCGCACCCCATCACGAATCAGCAGCCTCGGGTCCCAACCCCCCCGGGGCCGCCTTCATCCGGGTGCAACAGCACGGGGCCCTCAGGAGGGAGCCCCGTTTTGGGGACCCTCCGCCTCTCCGGGCCCTGACACGTCAATTAGCGCCAGCCGCGCCGGGCGCTCACACCGAGTGCTCCTTCTGCCGGCTGGCGTCAGTCGACCGTGGCACATCCCCCCCCCCCTCCCCCCCCCCCCCGTTCCCCCGCGCGCGTGCGGCTCGCCGACCGTCCAGCCCCGCTTCCGAGGCTGCAAAACTCCCCTCGCCCCAGGTGCAACGGCGTGCCATTCTTCTACAATAAGCGCTCCAAGCAGTTCATCTGCGGCGCAACCACGTACGAGAACCTCAAGACCTGGGCGCTGGGCAAGACGTGCGAGGAGTTTGCGCCGCCGCCGGAGCTGGAGAAGCTCGCGCGCGAGCAGCAGGAGGGCCCGATGAACAAGGTGCAGGCGCTCATGGCGGAGGTGACTGCGAAGGCGAAGGCGATGATGGACGAGCGGCAAGAGAAGGAGAGCGCCGAGTAGCAGAGTCGACTAGATATTAAGCGAAAGTTAGAGAGCGGGGCCAGTGCGTCTTTATTCGAAAGACTTTCCGGTTGACGAACCCGGCGAGCGAGGGGTCCCCGCGCATGACGCAATTGTCCTTACGGCTTTACTCGATACTCCATATCTCGTCCACACCACACACACACCGTGGACTTTTAGCTTAAACTCTGGGAGAAAAGGGAGAGGGGGTTGTGTTCTCTAGGCCCCTAAGGGCCCTACGCGCGGCGTGAGAGCTCGGAAGCGAGCTTTGCACGGCGATCGAGGATGGCGCGGTTCACCCCCTTCACACCGAAGCGATGGAAATGCGTCTCTCTCTCTCCACACATGATATTTTATGTGTGATTTGTGTAGGGATTGATGCGATCATGAGACTTGAGAGCTGTGGCGTTACACCTTACACAGCAGCAGCTCAGTTGGGACTAGGGTTGGGAGTTCGTGCCTCACCCTCCCTGCTCCCAGCGCCCTCACGACACGTTCTTCCAGGACCTCGACACCTTTTACAGAAAACCGAAATGCAGTAAAAGGAGCGTACCCCCGAGGAACACTGTACACGTAAAAATAAGGTTAAGGAGAGCCTCGGGCCCCTCGTGCCGGGTGGGTGCAGGGAAGGGAGGGAGTTGAGGTGCACGCCGCGCGCGCCAGGGGGCAGGGAAGGGGGGGGGGAGGGGGGGGGGGCGCACCGAGAGGGCGACCACGAAGGACTTCCGGTGAAGCCGCCACCCAGCTCCTCCTTGCAAGCGCCCATGAAGGCTGGCGGTGTCTCGGTGATGCGCGCCGACCTCGATGCCGCGACCTCGACCTCGACGGATGCTCACGAGGCGCAGTGGCGCGCGGGCGTGAACCGGCAGGCGCAGCCGGAGGCTCTCTCGCACCAGCAAGCTGCTTCACAGGCTGCTGCCGCCAAGCGCAAGGCAAGCGCAATGTCACCGGAGGAGCGGAAGGCGAAGCGGACCGCAGACCAGAAGCGAAGGCGCGCAGCTGCAGCGGCGACAGCGGAGACGGCGGCTGCTGAGGCGGCGGCTGAGGCGGCGGCAGTGGAGGCGGCGGCAGCAGAGGCGGCGGCAGCGGAGGTGGCAGCAGCGGAGGCGGTAACAGCGGAGGCGGCGGCAGCGGAATCGGTAGCGGAAGTCGACAGCAAGGACGGCGACGAGGACGAGCACGATGACCGGCCCGACATCGACGAGCTCAACGAGATGCTCGAGGCCGATGGGCAGGATCCCATCGACGACGACGAGTACGTTGCCTTCAGTGAGTGGTGCCTCTGCCATGGGTTCGAGATGCACGAGGAGTCCTACTGCGACTGGATGGGCGATCATGATGGCGGCGAGCGGTTCCACGCCGAGCGCGAGATGGACGATTATGCCAGCGACGAGGAAGATTCTGAGCCTGCCAAGCAGGTGCGTGCACAACTGAGCTCTCTCTGCTCTCCGTGCGGTGCTCCTCACTGCTGTTCTCTCGCTGTTTGCAGACGTACTGCTTACCGTACGCCGAACTCAAGCGCCGCGTCGATGAGGACACGCTGAGTCGCCCGGGCGAGCCGCAGGAGGAATGGGACGAGCGCATCTATCAAGATCGTGTCGCACGTGGCGTCGACGTCGGCTACTATTTTGAAGGTAGACGTGCGCGTGAGCTTCGGGCTGAGCGCATTGCAGCAGCTGGCGCGCCGCCGCCGCCGCCGCCGTCCTCCGGCACTGCTGCCGCTGTCGAGGAGCCGGAAGATTGGCTCGCTCGCCATCCGCTCGCCAACTACGGCAGCCATCCAGGCGATTGGCAGCCGTCGGGCGGCGACCACGACGGGTGGGGCTCACCTCCGTCGGACTGGGAGCCAGATGACGACGAGCCACCCGCGCAACCAACCGGGCAGCCAGCCGAGCAGCCAACAGTCGTGCCCGCTTATGCGCCGACCCCACGTGCCATGTTCTTTCACCGCGGCAGCTTTACTTCTCAGCAGCGGCTTGACGCGCACACCGCACACATGTCGCCCGGCGAGGCCGCACACCATCGCTCCCTTGCCCCTGCCCCTGTGCGCGGTGCTGATGGCTCCGTCATCATGGAGGCGTTCGATCCTGAGGGCGAGATTCCGTATTACTATGCAGTGGGTGACCCCGGCCGTCCGAACTACGGCCTCTTCAGTCCAACGGGCTACGGCGATCGCGACACATTCTACGGCTGGCTGGAGGGGGCGATCGGCTTCCTCACATCGCCATTCCGCTCACGACGACCATCGCAGCCGCAGCCGCCTTCGCCGCCCCCGCTGCGATCCCAATTCACTGGGCCCGATGCCGCCCAGCGCTTCCGTGAGGAGCAGGCGAGATGGTTCAGTGCACATGCTGATGGCGCAGAGTTGCATGGCACGCGACGTGAGCAAAACACACTGTTCGATCGGCTGAAGGATCGTGTGTTTGGCTATCGACGCGATCGCGCAAACCCGTCGGGAACGCCACGTGCAGCGGCGTGCACCCTGCGTGAAAGCTGAGTCCAGACTCTGAACCATGTTGTGTGTTTGGCGCGGTGAAGATAGATGGTAGGTAGGAGCTGTCTCCTGTGTTTGCGATGTGTAGATTGTAGGAAGGAGCGTCTCTAGCGTGCGTGTGTCGATTTGTGCGAGACGTATGTCATTCGGTATGTTGTGAGTGTGCAATAGCGTGTTTCGTTCATTTTTTACAACCAACCTCTGACCTGCCTCGGAGTATAGCTCCGCCACACTCGGGAAGTACGCACGCACACATGACAGCGAGGCGAGCGTTTAGCGAGCCACCAAGCTAGTAAGCTATAAGTACGTACATTCCCGTAGGAGGACTCTGCTGACAGGGTTTGCGATGAGGAGCGACCCGAAGGGTTTCTCGGAGGTTAGTGCACCACTAACCGCCGAAGCGCAAGCGCTTGGAGCAAGAGAACTGCGACGTATCGGTCTCATACTAGCACCCCACCTCGCGAGCCGACGTTCTGGCTCAGCGAGGTTGCTGCGGAGCACTCGCGGACCGGTTCTTCTGGCCCGGCGAGGCCGCTGCGGGGCACCCGGCGGCTCGGGTCACTTCTCAGCGCAAACTCAGTCGAGCAGGAGGTAAGGTGTGTGTGTAAAGGCGGCGCGGCACGGTAAGGGTCGGTGGTAAGGCAGAGCGGCGGCAAAAGACGGCCTTTTTCCTGTTCGAAGAATTCTTAATATTTTCTGTGGCCTGGCTCCCATGTCGCGTTCGTATCGAGGCCCGGGGTCCCCTCCAGTTTTACCACTCGATTGTCCCTTTCCTCTCTAATTCTATATACTCTCCTGTACGAATGGTTGGGCAAGTATAGTGAGGGACACGATCCCGGCGTGAACACGACTAACTGACGGATCCGCTCCTGACAGTCGCACGCACCGCCCTGTGGCGCGTGCGACTGTCTTTGTTTGAAGTTAAAAGTCGAATCAGGGCGCCGTCGGCGTTGTCCCTGGATTTCCTCTCACGGACCGCCCGTCCGGCACCCGCGCTCCGGGACGCACGCCGGCGAAGCACATTAAGCTGCTGTACGGCCCCGGCATCGCCTCCCCTGGCTTAGCTCTCAGTCAAGATATTGTGCACATGGGTAGCCTCTACAATGTACACACCGACACTGAACCTCCCAGAGCTCGTCCCGGTCCGTCACGGCCATCCTTGGCCTCCGGAGGGCCCCCGGCCGCGGCGCGGTGCGGCGGCGTCACAAATCCGACCACAGAGCACCGGGACGCGGTCGGGCGATCTGAGGCCCAACTAGGCGTATGCATTGACCATTCAGGGCTATCACCTGGACCCATCAACAGGCGCCTGTGGCGCCGTGGTCACGAGGTGTTGTTCACACCTGCCCAACCATTCATACAGCACAGTAGCCCGCAACAGTAAGGGGAGGGCTCCCAGGGCTTCGAGGTTTTTCCTCTGTGTGTGTGTGTGTGTGTCCTCTGTGTGCACGTACAATTACATACATATTCGTGCCGTCACACTGGGTATCGCACACTAGACTACGACTAGATCCGGACAACAAATCCCAAACAAATCCCAAGCGTCTCTCAAACACAAGATGCATGCTCGGGGCGCGGGACGAAGTTCTTCGACGCGCTCCGGATCATCCGCCTCATCCGCCTCGAGAAGAGATCGCGTAGAGGATACCCGTAGAGGTCGCGGATCCTCATCTCTTCCCTCCCCGATTCGCTGTCCGCATTTGCATGCAGTGCGCGGCAAGAGTGGCTTGAGGGGCTCTCCCCCGCGGCTCACAATCTCTCGCAAGCTACACTCGACATGGGGAACCGCATGTGCGGGTTGGGGCACGAGGGCAATGAGGATAGCATGCGCCAGCCAGGCGCCGCCTCATCCTCAAAGCACTGATGCGTCATGAGACGTCGCCGCACCGTCACGGCACGGCCCACCAAGAAGGTGGCGCCATGAATCTCTTCGCCGCCGGAAGTTTCGCCGCCGGGAAGTGCACTATATGACCAGACCACCCTCATGCCCGCCTCACACATCGCCTCCGCCTCCGCCCTTGTCGATGCCGGTCGCGCCCCCTCTAGTCGTCCCTGTCGGACATTGCAGCTGATTGCGGACGTGCGGGGGCTGTCACGGCCGTCTGACCAGAGACGGCACACCTGCTCGCACACGCGAGCCTCCCAAAGGAAGCAGCCATCAGGCGGGTTGTCGAGCATGTGCATGTACAGCAGGACGATTCGGTCCCGGTCGTGCCACCAGTAGCTGTGCGGCCACGCCAGAGGCGCGAGCTCCGCAGCTGTCGGCCTCCGAGGTCTCGCCCCCCACGGGCCGCCGTCTTCGAGGTCGAACAGCACATCCTCACGATGGGACGGGAGGTACTCCTCATCGTAGTCGGAAGCGTCCTCATCGCACCAGTCCCCATCCCACGGGTACCCCATGCCGTCCACACCAGCCTGCTCCGCGAACTGGCAACCTCCTCGAACCATGCTTCCTGCTGCGCCCGGCGGGTGGGGTCTGGCGACCAGAAAGGAAGACTGTCCTCGTACTTGCTCCAGCCTCCCGCCACCGCCGCCGCCAGCTCGTGTCGCGTTGGGCGGCGAGCCTGCGTGGTGTGTGTGGGGGGGGGGGATGGAGGGCGGCGGCGAGGCGGCGCCGCGTGGGAGGGAGCGAGTACCGCCGCTTCCGCCTTGGTCGCCTCGGCCTCCCTCTCCGGCGCGGCCGCCATGTTCATCTTGATGGCATACAGTGCGCGCTGCCGCTTCGAGGCACCGGCCGGCAGCTCGACCGCCGCCGTCGCCTCCTTCTCTTCGCGAAGGACTTGCGGTAATCGCCGCAGGGGCTCGGCAGGTGGCGCGCGCGGATTTGTGACGCCGCCGCACCGCACCGCGGCCGGGGGCCCGCGCCGGAGGACGAGGATGGCCGTGACGGACCGGGACGAGCTCTGGGAGGTTCAGTGTCAGTGTATATATTGTAGAGGCTGACCATGTGCACAATATCTCTCAGTCTAGCTAAGCCTGGGAAGGCGATGCCGGGGCCGTATAGATAGCAGCTTGATGGTGCTTCGCCGGCGTGCGTCCCGGAGCGGTGCCGGACGGGCGGTCCGTGAGAGGAAATCCAGGGACAACGCCGACGGCGCCCTGATTCGACTTTTGACTTCAAACAAAGCCTACCGCACGCGCCGCGTCGCGGCGCGTGCGGTAGGGATTGAGGATTTTGTCAGATCGGCGTGTTCACGCCGGGATGGTGTCCCCGACAACCATTCCTCCAGCAGAGTAGCAGTGCACACGGAGTGCACTCGGCCGCAGCGGCGTGCGTCGAATGACGTCGGCACCCCCTCTGCCGTCAGCCTGCCCTGACCGCACGGGCACATGCTCGCGCAAGATGCAAGGCAAGCGCGGAGCGTTTGTCGGGAGAGACATCGTTCCATGCTGGATTGCGGACATGGATTTCGAGGCGCCCCGTCCCGTCGTGGACGCGGTGGTGGCGCGGGCAAAGCACGGCATCTACGGATATACGGACGCGTCTGCGGAGCTTGAGGACTTGACCCTTCGAAGGCTCAAGACGCTCTACGGCAGCACCGAGACGCCCGATCGCTCATGGCTGCGCTGGCTCCCCGGGCTGCTGCCGGGCTTGCACCATGCCGTGCGCGCAGCCTGCCAGTCCCGCGAGGACCGCGTCGTCTTGCTCACGCCGCTGTACCCGCCGTTCCTCGCTGCCGTCGAGCGCAACGGCGCCACCCTTGTTCAGATCCCGCTCATCGACTCAGGCGCATCGTCTATCGAGATTCGGTTCGATTTGGACTGGGAGAGGCTCGCCTCCGAACTGGCACACCCAGCGACGCGGCTGCTGCACTTCTGCAACCCGCACAACCCCGCGGGCCGCTGCTGGAGCCGCGACGACCTCGAGCGCGTCGCGAGGCTTTGCGTCGAGAGCGACGTTGTCATCTGCTCTGACGAGGTGTGGCAGTCCTCGACCCCCCCCACTCGCGTTCGGAGCCCTCCACTCGACGGTGGCCGCGCCTCAGGTGTGGGGAGAGATGCCGCTCGAGCCGGAGCGGGCCCCCTTCTGCTCGATGCTCGGCCTGCTGCCGTCGGACGGCGGGGGTGGAGACGTCCCTGGCTTGCGCGAGCGCCTGATCTTCCTCACATCGCCCTCTAAGTGCTTCAACGTGGCGGGGCTGGACCTCGCCGTCGCCGCCGTCCCGCACGAGCCGCTGCGGCGCCGCTTCTGCGCGGGCGGCTCCGACGCAGCGGAGGTGACCCCGTTCGGCTACGTGGCGGCGACCGCCGCCTACGGGGACGCGGAGTCGGAGCTGTGGAGGCAGCGGCTGCTCTTGTACTTGCGCGCGAACCGCGACTTCGCCTTTGGCGCGCTGACGCAGGCGGAGGGCGTGCGCGCGACCTGCCCAGAGGCGTCCTACTTGATGTGGGTGCAGGTGCCGGGATTACTGGCGGGCACCACCGCCGCCGCATTCTTCGAGGCGCACGGTGTCGGCCTCACCGGCGCGGCCGAGTTTGGAGGAGGCGACGATTGTGTCCGGCTCAACTTTGGAACCAGCCGTGCCACCCTAGAGGAGGCGGTCTCACGGATGCTCCGCGCGCTAGAGAACCTGTAAGGTGCCTCGTGTACTTTATGGGCTGGTTCTAGTATGTGTGTATCGGACCCTTCAAGACACATCGGTCATCTTGTATCGGACCCTTCTCAAAGCCACACATCGGTCATCGCGCGCGAAGCGACACACAAGACTCGGTCAGTCGGTCTTGGACAGAAACCACGATGCCTCACGCGCAAGACCGAGAGAAATAGATGGCGGACCGCGGCAGAGCCAGGGGGACGTGGCATGACAGCATGAACAGAGAGCGCGAAGGCCGCGTAGACTCAGCCGCATGCATTGTCATCTCCTCTTGAAAGACTTGACCAGCTGCGCGCACGAGGATACCGTCAGCAATGTGGGCGAGTTGTGTGTCGCGCGGGCGTGTCGCGGGCGGCGGCGACCTGCTGCAAGAAATAGTTTATCGGTGGCTTGTGCTGCTTTTTCGGTTTTGGCCCTGCCAGCGCCATGCACCGGTCCAGCGCCAAGCGCATCTCGGTGCAAGACGCGTTGTTGCCGCCCTTTGCGTCGAGGCACGACAAGTACCCGACCAGCTGAGGCCCGCACGGAGGAGCACTGCCTCGCCGAACCTTGACCTTGAGGTCGTCTAATGACGCGCTACCGCCGGTGCGCTTCGTGCCCATTGCGAGGGCCGTCTGACTCTACTGGGTTCGGACTTTTTGCGGGTATGGTATGGTCGGCGCAACCCACCTCGAGACCATACCCCCCCGCCTGCTGACAGACCCAGCCTCCCTAGGCAGCAGGCGGTCAGGACCATACCCCCCCACCCTTTGGGGGCACCATACCATACCCCGGAAAAAGTTGGAACCCTGATTCGCGTGCACGAAGAAAAGGTTTTTTTCACGCCCGGCGCGACGCCGCTGCCTCCGCCCTCGCCGTCGCCCTTCCCGCCAGGCAAGGCTCCGCGCCCGCCGCCCTCGCCGCCGCCCTTCCCGCCGGGCAAGGCCCCGACCCCGCCGCCGTCACCGCCACCCACCCCGCCCGGCAAGGCGCCCACGCCGCCGCCGTCGCCGCCCTTCCCGCCCGGCCTCGCCCCCACGCCGCCGCCTCTGCCGCCGCCCTATCCGCCCGGCAAGGCACCGAGCCCGCCCCCGTCGCCGCCGCCCTTCCCGCCCGGCGCGACGCCGCTGCCTCCGCCCTCGCCGTCGCCCTTCCCGCCAGACAAGGCTCCCCGCCCGCCGCCCTCGCCGCCGCCCTTCCCGCCTGACAAGACGCCCACCCCACCACCGTCGCCGCCACCCGACATTGCACCAACGCCGCCGCCCTCCCCTGAGCCCTCTCCACCACCGCCACCTAACCCGAAGCCCCCTGAGCCCTCTCCCCCCCTACCGACACTCCCACCTCCACCCTCTCCTCAACCGCCGGAGGCCTCTCCTCCGCCACCGCCTTTCCGAGTCCCATTCCCAGTGCTGTTGCCTCCAGCGTCACCAGAGCCAAGCCCTTCAGCACCTGGCTTCGAACGAAGCCCTGTTCGTTTAAGCTGCGTGCGCCGGTACCATCGCCGTCCAAGTCAAGGCCGGTGATGTCTTCGAAAAAGTCGACACCGTCCTGCAGGTTGAAGTCGACCTCGAAGGGAAGAAAGTCGTTGATGTCGTCCTGAAGCGCGTAGAAATCGAGACCGCGAGATCCGTCAGCTGGTGAGAGCTTAGAGATTGCTTTCTCGATCCACTCCTTGATTGGGCCTGCTGGAGCGACGCCCTTTGCGTACTCGAGGCCACTCGAGACGGCGTCAGTCAGCGCCCGAGAGGTCGTCACCGGATCCGGGTCGGTGAACGCGGGGGTTTCGTCGCTGAACTCTCTGTTGGAGTGCATGGTAATCAGTTGTGGCATCTTCTTCAATTTTGCATACCGTCGCATTTGCTCCAACATCTGTCCGTGGCGGGAGGTTATACTCAGATCAGGTGCAGAGTGGGGTGATGGGCGGCGAGCCAAGGCACACCTCAGCGGGTTTTGCGCCCGGCGTATAAGCGCCGAGGAAAGCGCGGGTGCATATGCCGCCCTCATTTGTTTCGAAGGCCTCCTGAGAGTCAAGTGCCGCCGAGACGCAAAAGATGAGGCCGTTTCCGTCGTCGTATTCGTACTCAGGGCCAATAGCGGTGCTTTGGAGCTCAAAAGGCAGGTCAAGAATGGTACCTGTTACAGGGGAAGCAGGGTGAGCGCTGGGCAAAGTGACGCAGCCCCGCGCAGTATGTGCACCTGAATGACAGCAATCCATGAACACCATGAGCGACGAGTCGTTGCGGAAGGCGCAGATCTCCTTCAGATCGTCGTCGGTGAGCAGTCCAGCTTCTTGATAATCGGTCGGAATCATGCATTCGTCCAGCCCGTCCGCTTCCTCGCCACTCGTGTCAGCTGTCTGAGCGCCATGTCCAGAATAGCTGATCCAGCCTTGTCTGTTCGGCTTTGCATCGAGCCATTCGCAGAGGGCCTTGATGTTGCTCAACATGCCCTCCCTAGTTGAGTGGTCCAACGCCAAACTTTTGCTTGGGATGGCCTGAACCTCGCCGTCCGCGAAGCGAACCGTTGTCTCTTCGCCGAGTGCAGCCTCAACCACTGTCCCTCGCTGGCCCGATCGCGTGTGGCTGGGATCGATGACAATCACGGGCTCGCCTGACTTCCTCGTAGACGAACTGTCCTCGTCGCTGATAAAGGTGACCTCGTACCCGTTCTCTATTAGCATCTTCTCCATCGCGCGCTGATCGGAGACTGCACCCGGCAGGGCAACGTCTGGATTATTGGGGTACGAGCAGCATATGCACAGCCCGCGCCGTTCTACTGGGCTGTTCAGCGCGAAGGCGTCCGACTGCGCTCGCTTAGCTTTGAGTGCAACCGCAGCTTCGGCACTGGCCTTCTGAGCGGAAGCCTTAGTGGCCGAGGCGGCGACCTTTGCCTTCGCTGCTTCGACGTGAGAGGCATCAGTCTCTGCAAGAGAGAAGACTGACTGACTGAGTCAATCAAAGAAAGCTCAACGACTGAAAAGAATTCAGTGAGTCAGTCAGTCTTACACACCTCCTAGCATGGAGGACGGGCCCACACGCACACACGCTGCACACGATTGGCTCGGGAGCCGACACGAGGCACGCTGTCACCGGCCGTAGCACTGGGTCCGGACTGCTGGACGCACAACACACAGCTCACAGTACAGCTCACGAGGTGGCGCTATATAGTGGGGTTCGCGGGCACTGAAAAGAATTTTACGCAACAAAAAAGCTTTACAACACAGGCACGGGACTGGCGCGCACTGGCACCGTGGCACATGGAAAAGAAAAGAAACATGCACGTGCGCTGCAGCGGCGCGCGCTGCCTCGAGTCTCTTTGCGTTGAACGAGGCGCGCTGCGCACACGCGGAGGGGGGTGGGGGCGGCTGCCCCGGCGTGGCGGCGCTCGGCGCCTGGCCCTGGGCGCTGTGGAGGGCGCGGAGCCCGGGTGTGGCGTGGGTTCCTCGATGCGCTCGAAGCTCGGATTGGGTCCTCGCTCTGCGACACTGCGTCCGGGGGGGGGGGGGGGGGACCGCGACTGGACGGGGCTGCGGGGGCGCGGCAGTGGCCAGTGCCAGTTTGGGAGGTCTGATGATCTCACTCTGCTCTCTCTCTCTGCAACTTCTGCTTGGCGCGGGGCGTGGAAGCGCTGGGCCGCTGGGGGCAGGGGGGCGAGGGGCGTCGCCGCGTGCCGCGGGCGTGGCGTGCAGTGACCAATGTGTGCGCGTGTCGTGGGCGAGCTGGACTCAATGTGGTTGTTCGCCCCGCGCGCGGGGAGCGCGTTCTCTATTCTCTTAACTCTTATAGCACGTGACGGAACAAGCGGGGTATCTCGTTTCGCGACTACTCACAGTCTCTACACCAGGCCTCGCAGGGGACGGAGATCCGACCAACAGTTGGAAAGCAGAGCTTGCGATTGCGTTCGTGCGCGTTGCTCCACTGCCCTCCTGTCTCGGCATGTTCTGAAAATGACGCGGCCGCGTCAGCCACGCCCGTCGTCTTTGCCGCCGGAGGCAATCTAAGGAGACGGGGAAGGGGGTGATGGCCTCGAGACGGCGGGACGGAGTCTCTAGGCTAGTGGACTAGCGGTGGACGAACTACAGAAATGCCGTGGGAGCCGCACCTTGGTGCCCAGCCGCTGGAGGTTCTTGAAGAAGAAGGGGACCGAGAGGGCGACGCCAGCGACGAGGACGCCGCCGACCTGGAACGAGCTCTCCTCGTCGTTGCGAAGGGGCTTGGGCTTCTTGGCCTCGCGCTCGGCCGCCGCCGCCGCGTTGGCGCGAGCGGCGATGGCGGCGATGGCATCGTCGTCCGCCAACGCCACACGAGGGGCCGCAGCCAGCGCAAGGGCGCCGGCACCGAAGAGCGGGAGGGCGTTCCGGCGGCTGACGCTGGCGTCGGTGGTCACGGCCGAGCGCGACTGGGCCGGCGCAGGCGTGAGAAGAGCGGTCGAGGCCAGAAGGGCAGCGAACATGGCGAATTCGGAGGTCGAGGTGCCTGAGGTCGATACGGCGCTTTTTCTTTTTTGTGGGGGAGGTTGGAAAGCTTTTTACCCACCACCGCACCCACGACATCGGCTCGGTGGAGTACGCAAGACACGTGGCCGGCCCGACCGGAAAAGCAAGCATGACCTGCACGGGCATCGACGACTTTAAGCCAGTGCTTTCCGCGATGGGCTTCTCAACGACCACCGACCTGCCCTACAAGGCCATTGCCAAGCTTGTCCTCCCGGCCGGGAAGATGACAGATCCAGCCGCGGCTCTGCCGCTGGCCGAATGGGTCATCACACCCGCGGCGTTTCAGCGCATTGCGCCCAAGCTCGCCGTCTTCATCTCCAAGGAGCCCGACGACATCTCCCAGATCGATTCCTATTCGAAGTGGCTCGTGCTAGTCGAGCGCTTCCACGCCGAGGCGGACGAGGCGACCCTCGGGGAGTGCGAGCTCCACCCGGAAGACTTCTTCCGCGCGGAGGGGCTAAACGACACGGAGCCTGCCCAGGCCCCCAATCCGAAGATATACACCGCCGAGGAACTGCCTCTGGTGGCCTGGCCAGACACGACCTTCAAGACCACGGTGGCGCTGCACGGCGTCAACACCACCGCCGTCCTCGCTGGGGCGACGTGTGCGACGCGACGACCCGCGCCCCCACCGGAGCGGTCCTGCTGTACGACATCGCCGGACTGTGCCTTGCCGCCGCCGACCGCCACAACTTCCAACCGTGGACGCGCCACTTCGGCACATTGGCGATGGCATTTCACGCGAGCGGCTCCGCCAACCCCGCGACGCCGTCTCGCGCGCTTTTTCTTTTTTGGAACGTTGGTTCAATTACAGGGGGGGATAGGTTTTTCTAGGTTAGGTAGGAAGGTGAAGAACAGTCAAGCTCGGATTGGACACCAACGCGGTATGGGTGGACGCGAGACAGATGACGACGACACGCGACGACAGGGAGGGGGGGAGAGCGCTTCGCCCACCCCCCCACATCGACCCCCCCCACACACAACAAGGGCCTCACGCAGCCTTTCCCTCTGAGCAAAGTTGCGGATACACCCTGATGAAGAGAGAGTAGTAGGTTAGGCTCCAGTACTCTGACTGGATCTGCCGCGCCGACGCAATCACGCCATTCTCCGACCAGTCGTAGTCGGAGAGGAGCATGCCAGGCCAAAAGTTGCGGTCTCGCTGTAGCGCCGCCGCCTTGGCCGCACCTACCAGATGGCGATGGTTGGGGGACCCCATCTCCCCCCCGCATGGGTACCCCCTAGGGCCCTCGCCTCCCCCCAGAGGGTCTCGGCTCTATCGAGCCATGCTAGCTCCAGCCGCAGCTCCACCCGCACCCGGCCGCCCGAGGGTGTTCGCTGTTCCCGCAGGCAGAGAAGACTAATCCTGGGGGAAGCAACCGCGTCGCGTTCATATCGTACGATCATCCGCCTTCTCCGCGCCGTAGCCCGTACGCTTTACATACAGTAATCATAAACATATGTGGAGTATGTGCGCTGCGACCCTGCGTACTGTCGGCGGTAGAGTATAACGCGTACACAACACGTCGGACTCTGAATTTCTCCGTGAAGACTAGAAGGCATGGAGCGCTCGGGGTGTTCCCTCCTCCCCCCACGACCCCAGACAGGCTTCCGCGAGAGTCGCCTCGCACTCCGCTCACACAGACTCTGTACTACGCGCACGGAGCCGGCTCGGTCAGGAGCCGATAGCTTGCACGGCACGCATCATCCCGAGCCGCATTCGGCCGAGAAGCGACACGCGCCGTCGCTTCGAGATTAGGCGCGCCAAGCGGCGGCGTCGCTCCTCGGCGGACTCCCCGTCCTGCGCCGGCGGCAAACCGAGCCACGTGGACTCTGCCGCGGCCGCCGAGTGCTCCGCCGGCTGCTCCGCCGCAACGCCAACCCCCGAAGCATGGTGGGCCGCCACTGCGCGGGGAGGGGCGGGGGCTGGAGGGTGAGGGGGCGTCGTCGCGGCGGGCAGTGCGCAAGGTTGGGGCGCGCCTTGCTCCGTCCCTAGCGCCGGCCCGCCCGTGGGCTGGCTCGCCAGCGCGGGCTGGCTCGACAGCTCCCTCCGCATGATCTGCGGCGCAGAGAGCCCGCGCGCGCCCGAAGCTGCGCTCGCCGCCTCCGCCGCCTCGGCGCGCGCGATCGCGTCGCGCAGCTCGGCGCGCAGCTCGTCGATCTCGCTCTGCTGCGGCGGCGGCTGCTGCATCCGGCCGGTGCCCCGGTCGGCGACAGGGTCCCACCTACAGGGAGGCTCCGCGAAAGTGTTCGGGGAAGCTCCAGGCCGGTGGCGCGGCCGGCGACAAGCCCCCACGGGGTGAGGCCGTCTGCGCGGATCGAGGAGGGAGGGAGGCTCGCTGAGAGCGGCGAGACGGGAGGCAAGCCCGACGCGCGGGAACGCAGCTCGAGCTCCTGAGAGGAGGGCGTGAGCAGTTGTGCGGCGCGGCGGCCGAGCCGTGCGCCTGCGCCTGCGCCTGCGCCTGCGCCTGCGCCTGCGCCTGCGCCTGCGTGTGTGTGTGTGTATGCGTGTATGTGTGTGTGCGCGCGCGTGTGTGTGTGTGTGTGTGTGCGCGTGTGTGTGTGTGTGTGCGCGTGTGTGTGTGTGTGTGTGCGCGTGCGTGCGTGTGTGTGCGTGCGTGCGTGCGTGCGTGCGTGCGTGCGTGTGTGTGTGTGTGTGTGTGTGTGTGTGTGTGTGTGTGTGCGTGCGTGTGTGTGCGTGCGAGCGAAGGTAAGGGTGCGGCGCCTCCTCGAGGCCAAAGACCATCTGCTGCAGCACCTCGTCCACGTTGAAGACTCCGCCGCTCGCCTGCCAAAGCTCCTGGATGATGCGCAGGACGAGCACGTGCGCGCCGCACAGAAAGGCGAACAGGATCGACTGCAGCGTGAGGATCGAGGCGCTGCCCGCCGAGCCCGCCCCGAGCAGAGGGAAGGCGAGCAGCTCGATCATCGCGAGCAGGTATAGCAGGCCGATCCCTGCAAGCGACACACGCGCCGGGGGCAGTGAGCCCGGGGCACGGCAGAGAGCTGCGGCAGCACACCGCCCCTCGCGCACCGAGTGCGGGGAACTTGCGCTGCATCGCGCCGAGACGGTATCCGCGCGCCTGGCGCACCGTGGGTGGCTCAGGGGCGCGTCGTGGACGTGTCATGGACGCGTCACCGACGGCTCAGAGGCGCGTCAGGGTCGTGGACGGGTCGGGGGAGTGTCGTGCGTCAGCCGCGCGCCTGGCGCAGGTTCTTGACCGTCTCGTACACGACGGACGGGACGCCGACCGAGGTGATGTACATGATCGACTCGAGAGGGTCGTCCATTGGCTTGGAGGAGAGGAGCTGCGCCTGGGGCAGGAAGAGAGAGGGCGTGGGCAGGCGCGCGGTAGCCTCCTCCGCGCTGTCCCTCCCCCTCCCCTCCCTCTCTAGGTCCGAGGCCATCTCCCGAGGGCGGCGGGCCGGGCCGGAGGCACGTCTCGCGCCTCTCTCTCTCTCTCTCAGTGCCCGCGCCGGCGGCACGTCGAGCTGCCTCAGGTCTCGCTTGACGTACAGGCGGATGTAGTGGAGGGCCGCCTGGTAAAAGGGGCGGCCCTGGCAGACGAGGGTCGTCTGCTCGAGCAGCGACTTGGCCTCCGACACCTCCTGGAACAGGGCAAAGTAGATTGCCTCTTGCTGCTCGTAGAGGGCAGAGTAGGCGTTCCCTGCGAGGATCGAAAAGAGCAGCCCGATCACGGTGAGGAAGTTTTGCACAAACTGCGCCTCGTCCGCCATCAGCATCCCGATCGCGCCGACGTCGAGCAGCGAGCGGATGTAGAGCGATACGTTGTCAAAGTAGAGCAGCCCGAGCACCGAGGCAACGATTGTCGGCAGCGCGACCCGCATCAGGGTGTTGATGGCCTGCGTCGTTCGGATGGCGAAGCGGCGCTTCGACGCGCGCTTGCGCTCGACGCGCTCCAAACGCCGCCGCCGCGGCACCGCAGCAGTGCCGGGCGCAAAGGCTGCGGCCGCAGCGTTGGCGGCTTCGAGGCGCAGCGTGCTCTCAGGCGTCGCAGGCTCGGCGTGCTTCCGGCTGCGGAGAGGCCAGCGCATTTCAGCGGCTGACATGCGCAGCGGCGCGTCGCGTATGCGCTGTGGCGCATGCCAGGAGAGGAGAAGGCAGAGCGGCAACATTGTGTGTTCGAGGGAGTCCTTCGTCCACCAGGCCCCAGAGGGGCAGAGCACAGAGATGAAAAGAGCCGTCGTCGCCCGGCGCTGCTTGCACAGCACTATGGCGATGGCGCTAAGAGGTTCCTCTTTCCCGCGCCCCCCCCGCAAGGCGCGCGATACACAAAAACACTAATTCAATGCAACGGACCATTGGCGCCTGCAGAGCGAGTGAAAGAGGCGCTCGGACACACACTTGAACGAAACGGATGCGCCTGAGAAAAACGAGCTCTCTTGGACTCGCAAAGAAGTTTTCTTCCTTTAAAAGAAGCACTCACGCGATCGTTTCCCGTTCTACAAGGCGGATCTGTCTCCTCTGGGTAGAGACACGCACGACGAAACCCGAAGTGACGCTCCTTCTTTCTTGCTTAGTGGTGGGTGAATCAGTTAGGCCCCCGGGGCGCTAACCAATCACACGAGGGTGGAGCCCGGCGCTCCGTTGACGGCTGCTGGCGATGCCTCCTCCGCCCCTGGGTCGAGGCAGATGGTGTAGGGCATGGATGGATCTGTGCTGTAGGGTTGCGTGCTCAGCTCCGTCTCGCGCATCATCTGGCACGTGACACAGCTAGAGCACCAGAAGACGCCTACTCCAGCATCTTAGAGGTGTGAAGCGACATTCCTTCCCGCTGCAGCAGTGGCTGATGCAGAAGCGAGTGCAGCAGCAGTCGCAGCACGGGTTGCCAGGAATGCCGCGGGCGCTGCGGTGCTTGACGCGCGCGAGGATCAGCAGGACAAAGATCGCGAGGCCCGCAATGACGGTGAGCTGATAGATGGCCCGGAACAGCCACTGGTGGGAAAGCGTGCACTGAACGTAGCCTACTCACACCCAATGGTATGAAGACGGCGTTCACGGTACTGGTGGCGACGCGGCCGCAGCGAGCGAAGCAGGTATGCCGCGGCGTGCGTCGAGGCGGCGTTGCCGCCGTGCCCATCGGCAACGAGGCAGAGAAGGAGGCGCTCGCCCCCCACAGTTGCTCTGAGCACAGCGTGCTTGTCCTCCCCCTTTAGGATTCTTCCCGCCACGGCGACGTGAATCGTCGCTGCAGACCCACATTCCAGCTCGTCGGCTGGGATAGAGACGGTGAGCTCGCGCTTCGACGCCAGCGGACCCTTCAGAGGCGGGCGTGTGTGGGGCGAGGGAAGCCGCTCGGCTGCTTTCGGCGGCGTGGTCACGCCAAGCATCTGAGCGGCCGGCCGCACTCAACAACTATGGCAACGAAACGACTTCGGGCGTTCGGGGGGGTCAAGTCCAGCTGGTCAAGCCAAGATAGAGAGACAGCGCATAATAAAAGGAAAAGTGTAACGTGCCTATATGGGATAAAAAGCGAAGCCGTCGGTCCTTTCTTTACCCAAAGGCAAAGGATATCTCCACCTCGAGGGGCAACTCGTTTTATTTTTTGCGAATAGAGGAATGCCCCTGCACTATCCACAAAAACAAAACACAGAGAACTCGCTCTCTGTTATGTCCCACCATGCAGAGCGCATCTCTCTCTCTGTTGTGCGAGGCGTGAACCGCGCCATTCGCTCTCACCTGGCAACCCTGTCTGTCACGTCTCGCGCGCGCGTGAACAGGGCGGCCAAGACTAAGGCTGCAGGAGTCGGCCCCGGCTGCTGCGAGGGCCCTCCCGTTGAGGTGTCCATCTTATGTGCAGTCGGGCTACAACTGTAGCGCGTCGGCAGGATCCCCAAAACAGTCGTCCACACCCCCCAAAATTGAATAATATTCGACCGCCCAAAGGCAAAGCTGCCCCCCCCCCCCCCCCCCCGCAAACTTTAAACCACCATAAACTTCAGTCTGCCAGGGCTCCATCCAGGCCCCAAATGACGTGTGAGTGTTAGAGTTGTTTGGTATTGCGAAACATCTCTCTCAAAAACACAACCCCAGGACCCAAGACGAACAAACAAGCAAGCACAGACACTCGAGAGAAGGGACACACACACACACACGGACGGACGGAGAGAGAGACAGCAACGACAATCAGAAGTCAGCGCTAGCTCCCCCCTCACGCCGCGGCGCTGGCGAGGCACTCCCACGCCTCACGGGGTCCCCCCTTGCCGGGGGGGGGAAGGGAATCCGAGCCTTGGCGAGAATTGGCGAGTGGCGCGCGGCGTGGTCCGCTGTTTTCCTTTTTGTTTTCCGATAGGAAACACCCAAGACTGCTTTCAGACGCTTACGCCAATTTCCCCTCAACCTGCGCAAATCGTGCAACTCGTGATACCCGAGGAGTCTGGAGCTTCAGCTGGCGAATCATGCCCCTCTCGGCACAGAAGCAGCGCGAGCGCCGCGCCGCGCAGCGCGCTGCCGAGGCTCAGGACGCGGCTCGCGGGCAGCGCAACCGCCCGGCGCCGAGCCGGTGCTAGGCCGCCTCCGCTGCGCCTGCTTCCTTGCGCGCCGCTGGACGTCGGCCGAGAAGACCGCTTCCCTCTGGGGACCCGACTCCGCGAAGATCGCGCGCGCGTCGTGAGTGGCGGCGCGCGCGCGATCTCCGTTCCCGGGCACGCCGGTCGCAGTGGCATGGGCTCCCAGGCTCAAAAGCGCTCCCGTCAACAGCGAGCGAGCGCCGCCGCTGCTCCTCCTCCCGCCGCCGCTGCTCCTCCTCTTGCCGCCGCTCACCGAGACCCGCCGCCGCCGCCGCCGCCGCCGCCGCCTCGCGCCTCGCCTCCGTCACCGCGCCGCCCTCCATCTCGCAGCGGCGCGTCCCTCTGATGGCGCGGGCGCCTCGCTCACCGGCGCCTCGCCGCCGCCCCCCCCCCCTTCTCGCGCCGCTCCGCTCGTGGCCGCCGCCTCCCCTGTCAATCCCGCCGCCTCCCCTGTCATCCCGCCGCCCGCACCACCGGTCCACCGCCGCCACCGCCTCGCGCCTCCTCGCCGCCGCCGCCACCGACCGCCCTCCCCTGCGCCGCTGAGCGCGGTGTGCAGCGGGGGTGAGCCCCCGCTGCGCAGCCTCACCGTAGTGCACTGCGCTCTCCGCGCCCCTGACGATTAGTGAGGAGGTGGTGTTGCACAGCATGGTGCATGGAGCTCGGCGAGCGTTTAGCGAGTCCCTCAGCTAGACGGGGAAGAAGGGAGGGAGGGGCGTTTTCGTTCTAAAAATTGATGAGAGGACTAGCACTCACCGCCCGCACACTGCCGCCCATCCCTCCAAACGGGCTTCTTGGGTGGAAAGAGATGCCACCGACAATCCCCGCTTACTCAAAAGTCAAAAACGTGTGGTCCTACCGACTGTCCTACTGGCGATCCTTCCCAGGCTCTATGGTACGCATGAAGTGCCTCAATCTCTGGGCGCTGCCCCCCTCCGTTCTCGCTCTGCCCGAGGCAGAGCGGCTCAAGCTCATAAAGGAGAAGTACACCGTCGTCTCCGATGAGGGCGGCTTTGCGCAGGCTTCACAGAATTCACAGGCCCCGCTCAGCACAGCCGACAGCGTTCTCGCCCTTACGTTCCTCAGCGTCGTGATGGGCGGGCCCGTGGTGCTCATGGCTAGCGGCATCGCCTGCATTATCTTCGGCTCGTGGGTGCACTGCGTATACTGGCTGACCACCGCTCTCGCGCTCGCCACGCACCCGCTGCCTGACGTCGCTGCGCCGCTGGCACGCTCTCGCCTCTCACTCGCGCTCTACAGATACTTCAGCTACCGCTGGCTCTGGTCGGGCGACGATGGAGAGCACGGAGAGGCGGTCGCACCATTCGTCGGCTGCGGCCCGCCTCATGGAGTGCTTCCCCTCGCCAACGTGTTGTCCATCCCCGCCATCAACGCCTGCACCTCTGCGAGCTTCGTGGGTGTCGCCGCCAGCGTGGTCTTCTTCACGCCCTTCCTGCGCTACCTCACCCTCTTCGGCTGCGTCTCTGCCTCGGCCGGCGACATCACAAAGGCTCTTTCGTCGGGCGCCTGCGCCGGCATCGTCCCCGACGGCATTGCGGGCATCTTTCGCCTCGCGCAGCACCCCACCGAGGAGGTCGTGTACCTGCGCGCGCGCAAGGGGCTCGCGAAGCTCGCCCTGCGGACGGGCCGGCCGATCATGCCCGTCTACTCAATGGGCAACACGCGCGCCTTCTCCGCCGCCTTCGACCCGTTCGGGCTGATGGAGCGGCTGTCGCGGGCGGCGCAGGCGGCGATATTCGTGTACTGGGGCCGCTGCTACCTGCCCGTGCCCTACCGCACGCCGATCACCATGTGCTTTGGCCGTCCGATAGAGGTGACGCGCACGCCGCAACCGAGCGACGCCGAGGTGGACGCGCTGCACGAGCGGCTGCAGAGGGAGATCGTGGAGACATTCGAACGGCACAAGGCAGTCGTGGGCTGGGGCAACATCAAGCTCCGGCTCGAGTAGAGAGTAGAGAGCCGGCCGCTGCAAGTGGCACGACACGAAAATTATTTTGTAAACAACCACCAAAATGTGTGAACAAAAACGAAAAAGAGGAACCCACTCGCCCAGCTCCAGCCTCTATACCAATACTATGTATGTAGGAAGTGGAACCAGAAGATTTGGGGGGGGGGGGGGGGACGAGTTGGCGGGACGAGGGCGGCGAATTGCGTGGTACTGCGTTCGCTGCCGCTGGCTGCACCTGGCTGCCGCCGGCTGCCGCTGGCTGCCGGGCGCCCGCCGCAAATGGAAGACGAGGACTACGTGGTGGCGGCGGCCGCGGGGGCCGCTGGCACACGAGGTGCTCGCCGCCTCCGCCGCGACGCGGTGAGGCACAGAGCATGGAGAGCCGAGCGCATCGGCGCATTGGGCCATCGCGTTGCTGTCAGGGCCTCGGCGACGGAGAGCGGGGCCGAGGAGGACGAGGCCGGGGCGGCGTTCAAGTGGAAGTGGAACATATACGGATGCCAAGTACATTAGCCTTCATCTCTCCTACCGCCGGCCGGGAGTGCAGCCTTCGCCATCGCTGGGGGAGATGGTCCTCGACTTTGGCACCTGCGAAGTAATGAACAACATGCAGTACATCATATGGCGCTATGACAGCCCTGCGATGGGCGACCTCGACGCAGACGAGGCGGAGCTCATCTGCGCGGCGCAGATCGCCGACTTTCTCTCTCTCCCTGCGCGAGTGGTTGCGCCACCTTGGATGAGGCATATGGGCTGGGCAGGGGAGTTGGTAGAGGAGGTCGACTGAGGGCGCGAGGCCGCCAATCGTCACAGTCTGCTGCTGACTGTCGGTCGCTGACTGGTACACTGGTTGCGCATTGCGCTGGCCGCGCAGCGGCCTTTAGAAAATTTTGGCCGCAGGCCTAGGTTTTGAAAGATCAAGAGAATAAGCGCGGGTGAGGCTTTGAGAAGCTGCCGTTTGCGGCTTCCTAAGTCAACTTTTCGAGAGGAACGTTTTGGCTGAGCTATAACGGCTCCAAAGTCGCGCGATCATCGAGTTTTGAGTCAATAATTATGAAAGGAAAGGGCTGGCGAGAATTATAGCTCAGCCAATCGATTCAGCGTGCTCTGAAACGCCCAAAACCGTCGAGTTTTTCACCGTGGTCCAAACAGGGAGCTTAATATTTTGATTTTCTTGGCCACGGCCACGATTACCCGTCACTCGCTCGAGCTCGTACTGGTACGCCCTTAGTACTGGCCTCGGTTTTTTAAGGCATTTTGGGGTTGGACTCCCATCGCCCCTCATGACCTCCTGCGGTCTCTGAGATGGACACCAGTGGGTGTGGGATCACAGCCAGGATACACTCGAAGGCTGGATAAGCAGTAGAGGTCGATACTCGACGCGTCCCACATGGTCTGTGTCGCTGTCGGCACGCTGTCGACAGGACGTCGAGCGACACCGGTGGCAGTGCCACCCAGGAGTGGTCGGGCGGTCTCCCGTCATGAGTGATGAGAGAGCCACCATGTGATCCGTATGATGATTACTGACAACCGCCTCAGTCAACTTTCGTCACAGTTCCCGCTCTGAGAGGAGCGACGCACGCACGTCGCGTCAACCCGCCCAGCCCCGCTGAGCCACGTCTGCACCACGTCGACCTTGCCGTTCTCCGCCGCCGCTTCGATCCCTTTCGGCAGCGCGAGCGGCGTAGCTGTAGCCGCCGCTGAAGCGTGCCCGCGCTGGGAGGCGGCTGAGCCAGCCTTCGTCCGTCCAGGCATGCAACACGGGCCTGGCCGCCTTGAAAAGAATTTCTCAAGGCGAGAATTCCGCGGTCCGAAAGGCAAAGCAGCAAAATCCTGCTCGTGCAGGTGGGGACCCTGTCCTCCTCCCGTCCCTCGTTTGGGCTGTCGCGGGGGCGGCCTGCGCTGCGCCCTGCTGGTGCTTATTTATGTGAATTGGCCTGTCTGTATGTATCACATGCACATGTCATGCACATGAACATGCACATGCACATGTGCATGCACATGCACATGTGCATGTGCATGTGCATGCATGTACGAACTCCCACAAGTGCTATTGGCACAAAAAAATCACAGTCGGAGTAATGGAAATCTCTGCCCAAAAACAGGAGATCGTTCGGGTAGAGATAGTAGATTTAAGGCTGGAGATCCTATAGGATCTCTCACACGGACACGCGAATTCGGACACGCCTCCTTTCTACGGAGCCACACCGGTGATAGCAATCACCAACCCTCCCACACACACACCAAAACCACTTCCTAAGCTCCGTCACGTAAGGAATTCACAGTGAATCAAACAAATACATGCATGTCCGAACGAAAGACGAGGCCAACGGACGGCGGCCGCCCTGTGCTTGTGGAGCACTTGGTGTCGGTCGGTCGCGGGTCGGCGCTTCCAATCAAAGCACACGAGCAAACACCGCCCCCCCCCCCCTCACTCACTCACTCACTCAGTCAGTCGCAACGACCGCCTGCGGGAGAACAGAGTTGCACACTCGCATCTCTGGACGGAGCTCGGACGGGCGGAACAGGCAAGCGTGCCAAGAAAACTCGAGGCTTCGATATAAGAGTACAACTGTATCTAGGTACTCGAGTAGTGTGCAACCAGGGGGGACGACACTGCTTCGGCAGCGTGCATGCACCTCGATCCTGCACCGTGTTTGTTATGACCCCCCCCCCCAATGAACACACCAGTGGGGGAGGGCGAGACGATCGAGGGGTCCCGTACCATGCGGAATCTAATCCTATCCGGTGCTCAAGTGCTCAAGTGTGCAACCCGTTCGCGATTGATTGTGCTGCCACAACAGCGGTTTGGTCGCGCATAAAAGGTCTCCGGGTGTTGCCGATCCATGGACCCTTTGCCCGCCCCATCGTTGGCGCCGTGAGCTAGCCGTGGACAGAGGCACTCGAGCGCCCAGTCGCGATCGACTCCATAGCGGACATGACGACGATGATGCCGCACCCCTGGTCAGCAGTCGGGCATGGGATGATGCCGCAGCCCATGCCCCGCCGCTCTCTCGCCCATCTGGATGGGCTGTTCGTCAGCAGCTTCTGGGTTGGCGGCGGGTGCGATGAGATGTCGGCTTGCGTGGGTGGCCCTTACAGCCAGCAAGGCTACACCGCGTCTGGAGCTCCGTACTATCATCTCTTCCAAAACGGCCACCACTGCTATGTTTACTACGACCCGGACTGCAAGGGAGATGGAATCTTTCCAGGCCGATGGATCATAGACGCAAACGAGCCTAACATGACAGCAGAGGCGGATCTGGATCAGGACGCTCACTGCAGCTACTACGCACGCATAAATTCAAGCAACCTTCAGAACCCACCCTTTTTTTACCACACGTGGAAGACGTGGTGCGTGCCAACGTGGACTGACACCGACGTCACACTGTACCCTCTGTTTGACGCATCAGGAAATCTCTCGTCTTCAGCAAGCTCTCCATCCATCAGTGCGTGTTCCACGCTCATTTCTGGTGAACTTGCCCCTTCGGTGGAGGACCCTGTGCTGCGCCGCTCGGACACCGCAGAAGCCTACATCCTGCTCGACGGCCACTACCTGCAAGACTGTCGTGGATCGACACAATCTCTATCCTTGTGTGTCGCACTCCGTCTCTGCCAGAGTCTTCCCGACTGCTACGCGATCAACTACTTTCCCAATCGAGCGAACGAGACGGGAGAGGCTCACTTTTGTACAGACATAACATTGACCGCGATGGTTGCGACCAGCGAAAGCGTGGGCCACTTCTACAAAGCGGCTGATACCAATTTCCACGTCGATCCGTCACCACCGCATTTCACGCCGCCACCGTCCTTCTCTCCGCCACCCTCGCTTGCATGGTGGATACGCCCGCCTCCGTTTCCATCTCCTCCCCCTTTTCCGGAGCCGTCGCCACCGCCGCCACCCTCGCCCACTCATCCGGAGCCGTCACCACCACCGCCGTTTGTATCGCCACCGCCTCCGCCCCCTTCGCCTCGGTCACCCGAGCCCTCTCCACCGCCACCTCCATTCGCCTCGCCTCTGTTTCCATCTTCCCCCCTTCTTCCGTCCTCACCCACGCCAGGCTCGCCGGAGCCGTCGCCACCGCCGCCACCCTCGCCCACTCATCCAGAGCCGTCGCCACCACCACCGTATTCGCCGCCACCTCCCTCGCCCAGTCCACCCGAGCCTTTTCCACCACCCCCTCCATTTCCCTCCTCGCCGCCGCCACCACCCTTGCCTCCGCCTCCCGGACCGCCGCCGCCACCTCCCCCATCGCCACTGCCGCCACGACCACCGCCTCCGTCGCCGAGGCCAACACCGCCACCGCCGCCGCCGCCGAGCCCGCCGCCGCCCTCGCCCTCCCTACCCCCACCGCCCTTGCCGCCGCCGCCCTCACCACCACCCCCGCCACCACCCTCGCCGTCGCCGCCACCGCCGCCGGAGCCGTCGCCTCCCCCGCCGCCTATGCCCGAGCCACCCGAGCCGTCGCCACCGCCACCGCATCCGCCCCCTCCGCCCAGAATACCTGTACGAGACCTTGGCGAGCCGCCCGAGCCGCTGCGCCCACCAGGGCCACCAGAGCCGTCGCCGCCACCTCCTCCCAGCCCTGAGCGACCGGAGCCGTCGCCTCCACCACCCTTGCCGCCCTTGCCTTCTCCTCCGCCTCCGCCCCCCCCGCCGCCGCCACCACCCTTGCCTCCGCCTCCCGGACCGCCGCCGCCACCTCCCCCATCGCCACTTCCACCGTCGCCCGTGCCTCCACCTCCCTCGCCGAAGCCTCCCATGTCCCCGCCGTCGCCCTTGCCGCCGCCGCCCCCCTCGCCTAGCTCATCTGAGCCGTCTCCACCACCGCCATCCGCACCACCACCGCCACCACCCGCACCACCAAGACCGCCGCATCTGCCGACGGGAAGCCCCTTGTCGTACGTTGAGTTCACCTTCAGCTCCGCTGTCGTAGATACCGCAATTGCGAGCAGTGGCGACGGTGCAAGCGCGCAACATTGCAATCGAACGGTTCTGGATCAGACAGTCGATGTGCTTGCAATCGTCACGGACTCACACCCGCATCATATCGAGGCCGAGTGCGCCACCTACGCTCAACTGAGCACCGACCGCCGCCGCAGCCTTTCGGAAGATTCGTGCGATGGCCAAATCATGGTACGGGTCGCGTGCGAGCCTTACGTTCGGCTCGGTAGTCGCGCAAACTCCTGTGCGTCAATTGAGACAGCTCTCGGGTCATTCGTCAGGGTGCAAAGGGAGCCAGGCCTGAGCGCACACGCTTTTTTGATGACACCAGATTGTCCAAGTGCCATTGTTGTAAGACAGATTGCGCTGTCCCCACCGCCTCATCTCTTACCACCCTCTCCGTCTCCTCCATCCCCGTCTTCCCCGCCGCACTCGCCCGACAAGGCTGGCGAGTTTCAAGCTCCTAGCGGCTACGCTGGCGAGTTCCGCGCCGAGGCGGACGCACGGGAGGACCCGCATCTACACTTCGCAAATGGCGGGCGAGCGGATTTCCGCGGCCGAGACGGTCGCATCTACAGCTACTTCTCCGCCCCGGGCATTGCAGCTAACATCAAGACCGAGGATGCGACATTCACGCTCCACGACGGCAAGCTCACGGTTGAGGGGTCCTTCATCACCGAGCTGCACGTGGTGGCACGAGTCGGCGGCGCCAAGCGCAAGTGGGCAAACGTCTCTCTCTGGGCGTCACAATTTAATGACTTCAACTACGGGTGGCGGATCGTCAACGGCTCGTGCGGTGGGCGAGGCTTCCATCTCGGTGTCGAAGGCGCGAAGCGATGTGAGGAGCTGTCTGTCGTGGTTGGGTACTCGCACGCAAAATTCAACGTCCGCAACTGGACCATCGTTGGCAGGGGCAACCCCGTCTTTGGGCGACTCCGGGGTCCGCGCCACCGGCTCGACGTTAGCTTCAGAGCCAAGGCCGGCTCCCCCGCGCGCGACCTTCCGCATGGCATAGTCGGGCAGAGCTTCTCGTCGCCCCTCCCCCGCGTCGGGAAGATCGACGTGTACCCCACGGAGGGATGGATTCGGACGACGGCCATGGCGGTGCGTCCTCTCCCGTCCCTCGGGCACATCTCGGGTAGAAGACTCGGGTTGATCTCGGGTGGCTGCCATGCTTCTAGGAGGGCGCAATCGACGGCGAGGCGGAGGCGTACGAGGTGGCGTCGGGTTACGAGACGCGGTTCCCCTTCTCGCGCTTTGACGGACCGCATCTACGCGGTGGCGATTTGGCCGCGACGACCTCTAATGCATCGACGCTCTCGAGCGACGGCGATGCGTCGGTGCTATCGCTCAGAGAGGATGCGGGGGGGGGGGCGGTGCTGCTGGGGACTTGGCGAAGGCTGGGGGAACACTTGCCGCTTGCTGCACACGAGCATGAGAGTTTAGGGGAGTCTGCATGAGTGTTGAGGGAAAGAGTAGTCTACATGACAGCTGAAAAAAAGAGGGAGGGGAGGGGTCAAGGGCGGGGAGAACGGCACCTGAGAGGAGGGGAGCTGGAAGATTTTTGACCGCGCAAGATATAAAGGGTGGCTAAGGGCTCTGTGCCCGCAAGGCGCCCGCGTCGCAGACGCGGTACCATTGACAAATCTGCAATATACCCCCACACGAGCAAATAGCAAAATCCGAACACCGTGCACGAACTGCGTGATGTCGGCCGTGGACGGGGGCAAGCTTCAGCTGGTGCCAAGACATCCGTAAAATTGAAGCCAAGAACGTCCGCCAAATCCGTGCTTTCGGAGCAACTTGAGGGAAAGCCGCTGATCGAGCCCAGCGTGCCCGCGGCCGCCTCCCGCGCAGCACCGCCGTTGGTTGGGGACGACACGCTGCGGAATCGGATCGAGCCCTGCCTGTGTGCGCCTGCGGCGCGATTTTTCCTCCCTATGCCTCGAAAAATGCCTTTTTTCGCCAGCCTCGGCGAGACTGCGTCAGCTGTTCCCACAGCAGGCTGGAAGTACCTCCCATCCTAGCCTCCTTTTTCCCCACTCGTGATAGCGAGACCTGGCGAGCTGCCCTGGCGGCACGCGATAGCAACTGAGCCGTAGCAGCGTCATGGCTGGTTGGTGAAGTTTAACCGTCCTGATTCTAGGCACCGTCTATGTGCGTCGGCGTCGGGATCGCAACGCTCGCAGTCGCTCTCGCGTCACCAGTTGGGCCGCGGGTTCCGGTGGCGGCCGCGCGAGCGTCTGCCGCGAGCGCACCTCGCGCCGTGATGGTGGGTATGGAGCCGCGCCGATCGCCACGGCTGCGCGCGAAGGAGCCGAGCCTCCTCGCCGACGCCGCCGAATCTGCCGCCGGCCGCCCCGGCTCCACGGGAGGCTGGCTCGTGCGCCACCGCTCGCTGCTGCTGCTCCTTGCTCTCGTGCTGCACAAGTGCGCCACTGACGGGCTGACGCGCTGGACGCGGCTGCAGACGTCGTACTCTGGCGCAACGGTCGCGGTGCTCTCCGAGGTGTTCAAATTCCCGCTCATCGTGGCGGCGATCTGCAGCATCGGCGGCGGCGCGTCGCAGATCGCGCCCGTCTTCAAAGAGGCGCTCTCCAAGCCGCTCGGCAACTGCTGGATCGCGCTGTGCTACACGTTCAACAACCTGCTCTACTTCGACGCGCTATCGGCCCTCTCCGCCGTCGCGTACCAGGTCCTCTCCCAGTCCAAGACCGTCTTCACCGCTGGCCTGATGTTCCTCCTCGTCGGCAAGCGGCTGCGGCTGAGGCAGGTCCTCGCCATCGGGATGCTCATCGCGGGGGCGGTGACGGTCAACATGCAGGAGCTGGCGCGCGCGTCGGCGTCCGCGACGGCGGCCGGCGTCGCACCCGCCGCCGTCCTGTGGGGCGTCTTTCTCGTCCTCTTCTCCTCCTTCATCTCGGCGCTGCCAAACGTCGCGTATGAAAAGGCGCGCGCCGGCAGAGTTCACGTGCCGGCAGAGCCGCGCGGGGGAAGCCGCGCCGCGAGAGAGGGCTCAGGCCGCCGGCCGATTGATGGGCCCAGCCCGGCGATTGACCCTCCCCCCCCCCCCTCTCCCCCCTCTCCGCTCAGGTTCTCAAGACACTTCCTAGACACTTCCTAGACACTTCCTCTCCCCCCCCTCCGCTCAGGTTCTCAAGACAGAGGGCGAGAACCAGTACGTCAACAACGTGCAGGTCACCGTCTGGATCATGATCTGGATCGGTGTGGCGCGCATCCTGGGCGCGAGTCGCGAGCTGCTCGCCGGCGCCGGCGCCGCCGCGCTCCCCTCCCTCTCCCTCGGCGGGCTGGCCGGCGGGCTGCGAGCCG
>NW_005200911.1:0-3573 GCF_000372725.1 Emiliania huxleyi CCMP1516 | reverse complement strand
GCCCACGAGAAGGAGACGCCCGTGTAGTCGTCCACCTGCTTGAACCAGGCCGGGATCCACTCCTCTCCAGACAGGCCGCCGACGGTCGTGTCGCTGTGCGTCTGCTTTGCGAGCAGCGGGTGGACGCAGAGCAGCCGCAACGGCCGTAGCCCCCACGCGACGTTGTCGACGTGGAAGCAGGCGCGCGGAAGCTTCTCGAGCAGCTTGCGGGCGCCTAAAGAGTGAAGAGGCGTACTTGGGAGCTGACGCACGAAGGGCCTCCTCCGCAGCTCGTTGCGGGCGCCGCGCGGCGAGACGAGGTACGCGTGCGTGCCGTAGGCGCGCCACGGCACGTGCAGCCCCGCCGAGCCCGGCAGCACCTCCGCCCTCCTCGTCCCTCCGCCCACCTATTGTCGAGAACACGGGCTGAGTGTGTGTTTGCGAGAACGGCGCCTCTCAGAAGAGCCATCCGCCCACCAAGCCGAACAGCCGAAAGACGTCACGAGGGCCGTACCTGCCGCTCGGGTGGACGCAGCCAAACGCGCCGAGCAAGAGGACGTCCCACTCGTCGTCCTCGCGCAGCTCGGCCAGCGCCGCGGCGAGCCGTCGGCGGAAGGACGGCATGAGCACGGCGTCGTCCTCAAACACAATCAGCGGCTTTCCAGACTGGACGCAGCGGCGCCAACAGCCGCGGTGGGAGAGGAAGCAGCCAATCATGCCCGGTGTTAGCAGATGCCTGCCCAGGACCGTCACGTTCGCCTTCAGCTCCTCCTTCGACAGCGCTCTGCCGTCGACTGCCGGCATCTTCTCCCAAGAGACGCCCTGCGCCCTCAGCTGCGCCCGCACGGCGTCGAGCCGCTTTGAATGCCGCGGCAGGTTGATGACGACAGCCCGCGGCGTGCGCTCGTACGCCGCGGCGGCGAGCATGAGAGCGAGCATATCTCACAAACACAGGAGCGCAGTTCTGGTGCTCACTGTCGCCTCAGCTATTTCTTTTTGCTCGTGTCGAGCCTGTCTGCTGTGTGAGAGAGTTGTTTTGTTTAAATTCTTTTTGCTCTCCCCAAAAAAGACCGAAAAAGAATTTCGTAAAACTCTTATGGAGAACGCCGAATGCCAGAACACCAGGGGGCAAGTGTGTGTAGCATCTTCGACCCCGAAATGAAGGTCACCACACCAAATGAAGGTCACCACTCGGCGCTAGGAGAGGTGAACTGAAGGCTGAGACAACGGAGGCCGAGAGCCTGAGTGGGCGCCCGCGCGCCCCCACACAAGCAAGCCTCTGTCCTTCGGCCCACTCCAGCGATCGTCCGTGGGTGACCGCGTCCGCGAATAACACGAGGATCGAATCAATGCCCTCACCACCCGACACCCCTCTAGGGACAGCAGTGCGCACCTCATCCCGGAGAGGGAAGGAGGGGGGGGGGGGGGTCAGAGAGCCAGAGGGTAGGGAGTACCCCCGACGGACGCGAGTGGGGGGGAAAGCGAACACACTCAGTGCGGAGAGAGAGCGGAGCGCAGCCCCACGCACTCGCATGACGGAGGGCGTGGACGTGGACGGAGAGCCCATCACCCTCGCGGAGCGGCGGGCGGGGCGAGGGACGAGTCCATGTGTCACCGCTGCAGCCACAAGGCTACAAACTCAAACACGCCGGCGAAGGTGCGCGGTGTGAGCCAAATCCCCGGCCCTGGATGTGAGGCTACCGACTGCACTCCAAGTGCTCCAATTGCTCTTGGGTTAGGTGCTTTCGTTCTTTCTTTAGGTTTCGTTTGTGTGGTGGCGGCGTGCCGTCCTCCCATCCCTCCCTTGTGTTGTCGGTTTGTTTCTTTTCCCTTGATTAAGGGGTTTGTTTTTGGCAGACGCGGTACCATTGACAAATCTGCAATATACCCCCACACAACCGTGCACGAACTGCGTGATCTGAGCCGTGGACGGGGGCAAGCCTTCAGCTGGTGCCAAGACATCCGTAAAATTGAAGCCAAGAACGTCCGCCAAATCCGAGAGAGAGATTTTTAACCAACAAGAAATCACGACTCTCACAGTGATTTGGGCTCGGCAGCTTGTCAGCCCTCAGCCGAAGCTGGGGCCGGTCCCGTAGCCGAGATGCTTTCGGAGCAACAGAGGGAAAGCCGCTGATCGAGCCCAGCGTGCCCGCGGCCGCCTCCCGCGCAGCACCGCCGCTGGGGACGACACGCTGCGGAATCGGATCGAGCCCATGCACCGGGCAAAGAAGGACGCTGCAGAAGCGGTTGGAGAGGCAGCCGGCGTCTGCCGTCACAACGAGTCCCAGCGCTGGTTGGACACGGCTCGCCCGAGGACTGCTATCGCGACCCTCCCGTCGTGCCGCAGCCTCCGACGAGCTCTGCAACCGAGGAGAGTGAGGGTGCGCCTCCCCTCACTGCTGGCCTGGCTGCGCACCGCCCCACAAAGCACCCCCTCGAGCATCTCTTACAAGTACAAGTACAAGGGCGACCTTCTCCAAGTCGTCAACGCGCCCGGCGGCTCCGGCAAGACTTTAGCCTTGGCCACCCTCCTTGCGGAGCGCAGGAGGAGATCCGCTCTCGGTCGGCAACGTGGCAGCTAGTCGAGGGACTCGGTAGTTGTGACCCCCCTCTGAGTGAGGACAGGAGAGAGAGAGCTTTTGTGGTGTTGGTGTACGCAACAACGGGACAGGGTAGTCGTTCTCTCTAGCTCCCCTTCTAGCTCTTGGCATGAGCTGCGCCCTGTGTCCGACCCCTTTTGCGCAGCAACACCTTAAACTTTTAGGCCCTCCAAATTCGGGTCGGAGCGTATAGCGGAGTGGGCCCCGAGTTTGAAAAGGGCGACGGACGCTTGCGTCCTAGCCTCCAACAACGCCTCCCCGGCGCAGAGGGGCCCCCGGAGGGATGCTCAACCGCTCCACGCCACGCCGCTTGCGGCGGTCCTATTCCTAGCTCCGCTGAGGGCCTTGCGTTATTTCTTCAGTTGGTGTACTCGGTACAGGGGAGGGACGCGGCCAGAAAGAGGTTAGCGTTTGTTGTTGTCTTAATTTCCAGCAACGACGAACGAGCAAGCAAACCCTGCCTAGACGAGTACAGCTAAATAAACCTAAAGAGACCCACCCGGGGCTCCCCACCTTCGTGTGAGGGCTGAGGGAGGGTGTAGAGGATGTAGAGTGTAGAGCGCTGTAGAGCTGTAGAGCTGGAGAGTGCTGTAGAGCTGTAGAGCTCTACATCCACCGCGTGACGAGGCGGGTGCGTTGTAGAGCGATGTAGAGGCGCTCTACAACGTGAAATCTCTACAACAAACTCTACATCATAAGCGGCGAACGAGGCACGGTCGCTCTCCGACATGAGGCGCGTTGCACTTACCAGTGCTGCCCTGGCCTTCTGTCTGCCCGCCCAATGGGTGGGAGGTGCCTCTGCTGCTGTGGCATGCCTCACGGCTGCGACTGGTCGGCGCCTCGGCGCGTCAGCTCGGCTTGGCGTAACGATCGTGGCCAGCGCAACTCGCCTGGACTCAACGCTCAGCCAGGAGCTCCCGCACGCGCTGGCGCGAGTCATGGCGCATGCAACGCGTCTGAATGCTCGCCTCGCCTCGCGCAAATGCGACCGTCC
>NW_005200912.1:3256-5784 GCF_000372725.1 Emiliania huxleyi CCMP1516 | reverse complement strand
CCGCGTACGATGCCGGGAAGGCAAGGAGGGAGTCCCAGGCGTCGATCGCGTCGGTCCGCGCCAGTGCGCGCATGACCTCGGCGCACCGCGTGCAGCCGCAGCGGCTGTCTCAGCCGATTGACGATTCCGAGAAGGCGGTCGGCGCTGCGGAATGGTGGAACGCCGGCATGGTGATACTGGGCGAGGTCATGGGCACGGGGGTGCTGGGGCTCGCCGGACATGCCACCGGCCTCGGATACCTCATCGCGTTCCCGGCCATGGTCATCTTTGGCTTCACCTCAACGTGACTCGCGCCCGGCCCGCGGGCCCGGATAGAGAGCCGTTAGCGCCCTCACACGGCCACTTGCCACCTATGCCCCACAGGTACTCGGGCCTGCTCCTCTGCCGATGCAAGGTCGATCTCTTCGCTGGGGAGGGGGTAGGGGGCTACGGAGACCTCGCAACAACGGTCGGCGGCCCAATCTTTGGCGCCTTCACCAAGTTTATGATCGTCATCAACTGGTACTTGCTCATGCCCTACTACCTCGTCGCCTCTGGCGGCTCGCTCTCGGTCGTGGCTCCCGACGCGCCCGTCTGCGGCTACATCTGGACCCTCATGATGGCCATCCTCATCCTCCCGCCGATGCAGTTCACCACTTTGACAGAGGTGTCGCTGCTTTGCGGCGCCTCCACCGCCGCCATCATCATCGTGATCTTCCTCATCATCGTCCAGCTCATGATGGATGGACCCGAAGGGGGCAGCTTTGGCGCAAACTGGGACGCGATCAGCCCCGACATCACGCCCCTTGGATTCTTTGGATCGCTCTCCTCATTTGTCTTTGCCTACCAGGGCCAAGACATCTTTTGCGAGATTATCTCCGAGATGCGGGAGGAGAAGGACGCACCCAAGGCGATCGGCATGTCGTACGGCCTCATGACGTTCGTCTACAGCATCACGACGGTCCTCGCCTACGGAATGAAGGGCAGGGACGTGCAGGGCTTCCTTCCGGACGCGATCACGGGCGGCGGCCTCACGCAGTTCGTCGGCGTGCTTCTCTTCTTCCACATCCTCACCGCCTACCTCTGCATCGGTATCCCCTTCCTCAACGTGATGCACGCCAAATTCTCCGCCTGCGGCTGCTTTGGGGCCATCCACGAGGGCTCCGTCGGCGCCCGCGTCGCTTGGTTCATCATCTCCTTAATCACTGTCGCGACCACCTATTTGCTCGCCGCCGCGTTCCCCTTTTTCGACGCGCTTCAGGTGCTGCTCGGCGCCCTCGCGGGCGCCCCGATCGTCTTTGGCTGGCCGGCCATGTTCTACCTCCTCGGCTGCAGGATGAAGGGCGTGGCGGTTGGCTGCTTTGACCTGATCATGTGCATCATTTACTTTGCCTGCACGCTCCTCTTTGGCATCCTTGGGACGATGGACGCGGTCGGATACGTGAACGAAATGCTGAACGACCCGAACGTCCATGTCGGATTCGACTGCGTGCTGGGTGGAGACGGCGGCGAGTAGTGGGAGCGCCCGACACTCTGGCCGGCCTGAGGCCGGCCAGAGATGGCCACATCACCACGGGCCGACGTACATCATTGGCGTGCAGCAGGCACAGGGTGCCGCTGCGTTGTGCGGACTCCCCTACTCCTGCCCTCTCTCTCGACGCTGCGTTTCTCCCCGCGCCTACACCCGCACACCCACACGTTCTTTGCGCTTCCCCGTCGTGCGTTTTGGCGCCGCCACATCTTCAGCGCACACAAAACCGTACGTTCTCCGTTTTCGATTTTCAAAATAATGACTCCCTGCTCACTCACACACGGGGGGCACTGGGCCTTGCACTTTGAATGCCGTGGGGCTCCTGCCCGCCTGTCCGGGCGTGGAGATGCGAGGGACGCGCCCCCCCTTGCCCCACCACCTTGTGTGTGTGTGGAGAAGTTTACCTTTACTTACCTTGCCTTAGGTAAGCTTCTCCACAGCTCCTGTGCCTGCCCGTTGGTTCCACGGGCGTGGAGATGCGAGGGTCGCCCCCCCCCCTTGCCGTTGCCCCACCACTTTGTGTGTGTGTGGAGACGTTTCCTTACCTACCTATCTACACGACGAGGCCTGAGGGAGGGTGTAGAGGATGTAGAGTGTAGAGCGCTGTAGAGCTGTAGAGATGTAGAGCGCTCTGGAGCGCTGTAGAGCAATGTAGAGCTGTAGAGCTCTACATCCACCGCGTGACGAACTGCCTCCGTTGTAGAGCGATGTAGAGGCGCTCTACAACGTGAAATCTCTACAACAAACTCTACATCATAAGCGGCGAACGAGGCACGGTCGCTCTCCGACATGAGGCGCGTTGCACTTGCCAGTGCTGCCCTGGCCTTCTGTCTGCCCGCCCAATGGGTGGCAGGTGCCTCTGCTGCTATGGCATGCCTCACGGCTGCGACTGGCCGGCGCCTCGGCGCGTCAGCTCGGCTCGGCGTAGCGATCGTGGCCAGCGCAACTCGCTTGGACTCAACGCTCAGCCAGGAGCTCCCGCACGCGCTGGCGCGAGTCATGGCGCATGCAACGCGTC
>NW_005200912.1:0-2190 GCF_000372725.1 Emiliania huxleyi CCMP1516 | reverse complement strand
GCCTAGTAAAGAAAGAAAGGTTATGCCCCCCCCCAATGAGCACCCCAGCGAGGGAGGGCGAGGCGATCGAGGGGTCCCGTGCCATGCGGAATCGACCCTATCCAGTGCTCAAGTGCTCAAAGAATCAAAGAAAACAGACTCAACGGGGAGGGATGGATCCCGTGCCTAGTGTTGTGATCTGTGATCTGTGAGGGTCCGCCCGCAGGCGCATTTTGTACACCGAGGCGGTGCCCGGTGCCGAGCGCAGGCCGGAGCCCACAGGTCGGACCTTAAGACAGCGTTGTAGATCCCTGGGCGAGGGTGGTGGAGAGGGCGGTCGCGCGGTCCGTCGGCGCCAAACCACCTCCTGCCTAGTGTTGTGGGAGTTCCTCGTAAAATTCTTCCGTACGCGCCAGTCCTCATCGCAAACCCCGTCATAAATAAATAAAACGGGCACGCCAAAACGAGGGGTGGGAGAAGGACAGGGCCCCCACCTGCACGAGCAGGATCTTGGAAGGCAAATCCCGTCGCAGGCAGGTGTAGTTTATTTTTGCATGGGCGGGCCTGATGCCGGGGTAGGTAGGGTAGGTCTGGGCCCTCCCGTCGGGGTTTCCCTCTCTTCAAGCTGGAATTTCAAAAACAGAAATTTTCCGCGGAAATCACGATGTCAACCCTCCCCAAATGGGTGATCTGATGCTTTTAGGGCTTGAGAGTGGCCTGCCATGTCACAAGAAGGATTGTGGTTGCAGGAGAGTACCACCAACCATCACTCTAGTTGGTATAGTACCCCACCTTCACCGATCGAGTGATTTCTTTTTTAGTTTACCATAAGTAAGGTAGGTAGGTAGGTAGGTAGGTAGCTTCAAGAACGGACGGACGGAAAAAACCCCCCTTTTATGCCTGACCCTGGCCATGGCCTCTCTGGGGGTGAGCTGGGCCGGCCGCCTCCGGGTCCGCCACTCGCACGGTGGGCTCGCGTCCGGGAGAGCATCCGAGACCCGCGGTTGTCCGCTCGCTGGGCGCGACCTACATGGAAATCCACTGCACACAGATCTGTGCTTTTGGCGCCTATTGCTCGCTCTCTGTGCAATCGCAACGCCAGAGGCCGTGCTTGGAGAGTGTGTCGCAGTGCTGCTACGTCAGTGGATTGAGCCGCGACGCAGGCTCCATCGGTGAGCTGCGGCGGCGCACCGGCCGCTCCATGCATGCTCTCCGGCGAGCCGTCGCAAACGCGTCTTCCGTCCGCCCGTTTCATCGAGTTTGCCCGAGTGTGGTAAAATGCAATCGAATCTGCCCGAGTGGTCAAGTAAAACTTTGCCTTTCGTAAAAGTTGCCCGAGTGGTCTGTGGGGAAAAAACGAAAATCGAGACGGACTTCCTGAATGGCCGGGCAACATGTCTTCCTTACTATTATTAATTGATGCTTTTTGCACGGCTGAGCCCCCCCCCCCCCCCCTCCCCCGCGCCCACTCCCTGCCCTCTCCCGCCACGCACTCCGTCAGAGCCCCCTCCCCTCCTGCACAACAGGAATTTTGACAATTAACAGGATGGATTCAAAGAATAACCTGTGTCACCCGAAATCCATAGTGTCACTCCAGATCCATAAAATGTCGCATTTGCAGCGCATTTTGTTGCAAACAAGTGTGCAAATGGTTGTTTTGACCAGTACTCACCTGCCCCTGCGGAGCATGCGCATGCTAGCTCTCGTACATGCACTCTCTCTTCCGTCCGCACCCGCACGGTACCCATTCCGGAGCCCACCATGCCGCTCGCACCTGGCTCGCACCCACCCACTATGCGTGTCATGCCAGCAGTGCTATGAGCTAATCACTTGGGGACGCCCATGAAGCCCAAGAACCTGGCCTGACTCTCCCGCTCACTCTGCTCGCGTGCGCGCGAAGCGTTGAGCTCGGCCAGCATCATGCCCTGCGCAAAGGTTGGGGAGAACATGCTCCCGCCCGGCTGTGCAAACACGGAGGGGGCCGTCTCTGCATCGCGAGTGCGATAGAGCGGCGCCGCCGGTGCCGGCTTGGCCCTCTTGCGGCGCTGCCCCTGCGGCGCATCCCTCGGCGGTGGCGGCCCGGGTGGTGCCGGCCATCGCCGACGTCGCGCCTTATCCAGGGCCAGCACGCCGCTTCACGGCGCAAGGCCGCCGTCCGAACTTGCTTGTCAGCATGTCCAGCCACTTCGAATAGTAGGACCTCCCGTTGCC
>NW_005200913.1:0-4725 GCF_000372725.1 Emiliania huxleyi CCMP1516 | reverse complement strand
CAGCACGTCGACGAAGGGCTTGCCGGCCGGGTCGTCCTGGAAGAGCGTCTCCTGCGGTGGCAGAGCGGGGCGCGGCGCGTTCGCTTTGCCCTCTGGTGGGTGGGAGGGCCAGCCTTGAGCTCTCGCCTCGAAGAGAATCGCGCCCGAGATGTACTGCCCAATGCCCTTCGTGGTGAAGAGGAGGTTGCGCCACTTTTGGCGGTTGGCCTCGTTGTTCTCGAGGCCGATGCTCTCGAGCCGTGTGCCGACGGTGCCGGTGGACTCGTCGCAGGCAAGCAGACCCTTGCCCGGCGCCACCATCGCCGACGCCGTCTCGCGCAGCTCGGCGGCGTACTCGCCGTCGTAGATGGGCGCCGCGTTGGGCGTCGCCATGGCGATGGAGGCGTGCCGTCCGGCCGGCGCGATGCGGGTCGCCGGCGATTGGAAGGAATAAGCGCAGAGAGTGAGCATTGCTGAGATAGATGCTATGGCGAAGACCGTGGAGTCGGTGTCCCTAGGGTACCAGCGGAAAAAAAAACAAGAGCGCTAATAGTGGACATTGAAAGGCCGGATACGGGACCTTTAGGATTCCGTGAGGATTCCGGCGACCGAAGATCATGTCCTCTAGAAAGTGGAGAGCAACGTGCCCCAGTGACCACCCCAAACATCCACCCATAGTCACAAGGTGCCACACACAAGAGAAAATGACACCGGACGTCCCACGGAGTCAAGAGCAGCCACTGTCGGTCGTCCAAAAGATCTGTGATCGAGGAGCCGGCATAGTGGGTCTCCCTCCAGGAAAGGTAGAGCTGATGAACGTTGGGTAAGTGGAACTGTAACGTGAATGGTCTCCGGGAAACCATCTGTCGCGATTCTCGTGGAGCGGCAGTCCTTCAAATCTCGGATTGTGTCAGAGGGCTTGACAACTGCCGAGAAACGACTGCCCGATGCGGTTCGGAGCATGATCGTAACTTGTCCAGCCTCGATCACCGCTCGTTGAGCGGCCGCTGAAGCTGGGCTGGTCGCACCGCCTTCGACTGCTTCCTCCTGATGGCCAGAGAGCCCGTCCTCCAGCTCTACTGCTCGAGCTTGGCCGAACGGCAGTGAAGGCTCCCCCGCCAAGGCCACGGCGGCCAGCCCGGCCAGCGCGCTGCCGTCGCCCTCCCCTCGGGAGATACGTGGAGATAGAGAGCATGGCGAAGGCTGTGGAGAGTGGAGAGGTCAGAGGTGCTCTCGCTCCCACCGGCACCAACTGGACACCGAACATCGTTTTTATTTGCTACTTGCAGTGTTCGACGGACAAATGAAGGATGGGGAGGAGACGGGAGAGGGGCTGAGCAGGGTTCAACACGACAGGAGGATCCCAGAGTGCGGAGAGTCACGACGATCAAAGCGAGGGCGCAGATCCAGCGCAGATCGTTTTGCACGGCTGAACGATTGGACCACCCCTGGCCCGAAGAGGCCGCCCCACGAGGCGGGCATGGAGAAGCGCATCGACGGAACGTAGGTGTTCAACGTTTTCGAATCGCATAACATGGCAGCTCCGTGACAACCCTCAACCCACCTAAATGGGACTGCAGAAGCCCTTCGTCGTCGGCTGGTGGAGCTGCGAGTGCAGCGACCACTGCATTGAAGGGTCCTTGAGCGGTCGCGCGTGGAAGGCGAAGGTCCCCGCACCCCAACACCCAGGCCGCTCCGAGCAGGGCCAACGTGCACAGAATTGGCGGTTCCCACGGCTCGCGCCCACGTGGCGACGCAGTGTCTTCTGCGGTGTGCTCGCCATCACGGACATAAGCATATGACCATGCTCGTCGAGCGGCTGGCTGCACGTTAGCCCCGCCTTCGCCAGGCAAAAGTGAATCGCTATGTCGCTCGCGCCTTTGCCATTACCTGTGTGGTTGGGTGCATCACGCCACTGGTGGATGGGCTCGCATGCCGGCATACGTGGCTCGAGCCGCTGCAACCCGGCGGACGAGAAGAGATTGACGCCCGGACTACGCAAGCACGCGCACGCGCCAAAGAAGTGGGGCGCGGAGGCAGCGTGCGGCCGAAGGAATGCCCGCAGCTTGGGCATCACGATGTAGGAGTCGTCCTCGGCCAGCATTAGCCAGTCCATGCCTGTCATGTTGTGCCTGGCTGCGAACTGTATTGAGGCGCGCACGGGTAGCCAGACGTCGATCCGGCTGGTGTGGCTCTCGTGCGTGGCGGAGGCGCCAGCACAAGAGCTGTTGAGGCGGTGCACTGGCCGCCAAGAAGCGCCAAGCTGCACCCAGCTCACCCCGAGGACGATGCGGTCGCATCCAATGAGCCACGTGTGGAGAGCCACTGAGATGGGGCCGAGCAAAGGCCAGCGCGTCGGGACGACGCACAGCACGCTGACGTCGGCGAGCACGCTCCCGTAAGTGGCATTGCGCATGGATTCTGAGTTGCCGAGAAGACGTCGGCACTATCACTCTATCAGCCGAGGAAGGAACGTCCGCCCGCTACGAGTCTGAGCCGACCTTTACTAACTTACTAACGGCTAACCAGCCCCCTTCTTCTTTTCAGTGTATGTGCTCTTATTTTTTAAATAAATAAATAAATAAAAACGGACACCTCTATAGTGAGATGGGTAAAAAGGAACAGGTCCCCGCCCTTGCGATCTTTGTGCAGGGTTCTTTGTGGGTGTGGTCGGCGACTAGCCGGGGTCGTCCTCCCGATGGGGGACTAGCACTAGCCGTCTTCCACATGGTCCCTCGGGTCCGTGCTGCTCCTAATCTCTTCGTACATCCTCCTGCTGATCTCCGCAACGTCCTGCTCCCTCCCTCGTCTCGCCCGGCTTGGGGTCAGTTGTCGGAGGAGGCGAGAGATGAGCTGACGCGGCCTCTGAGAGTGGAGTCGGGACGTACGGGCTCACCAGGGGAAGGCCAGTCGCAGTGGCAACCGGACCACCACGACCTTCCACAGGGAGGGCCACGCCCCTCCGAGCCTGGAGAGGAGCCGGCGGAGGGGGGGGGCGAGCCGAGGACGATAGAGAGGCCGCGGGTGCGGGCGCGAGACAACCAGGGAGAGCGGGCTCGACCCCCCGGGGGTGGAACTGGTCGCGACCCAATGCCACCGTTCTCGCCCGGGGAGACCTCGACCGGGCCGTCGACGCCCTCGGAGGCGGTGGAGCCGGGAGAAGCTGGCGGAGATGAAGGGCGGCAGCGGAGGAAGCGACACCAACAACGAGGGAAACGACCATCCCGGTCGTCGCATAACGCTCGGGAGACGAGCAAGAGAGCGAATCAAGGAGGGTTGAGACCCTGGGAAGGCGAGGGGTGAGCCCTCAGGCGGGGGGGTCTACTCAGACGCCGACGCAAGTGAGTGTAGAGTGGTGGTGTGGGGCGTGCAGTATGGTGTTCATTAGCTCCGAGTAGAGGGGGCGTCCTGCAGTTAAGGGGAAACCCGGTACGCGGGGCTAACCCTCGGAGACCCGTGTTTACCTTAAGGCCCTTTCCCTGCGAACGCGCACCCCCGGGGCTAGGGCTCTCTTGCCCGCAACCCGATGCCAATCATCCGGCCCGCTGGGTGCGCTTCTGAGCTCCCCGGCCCTGGATGTGCGGTTGATGACTGCACTCCAAGTGCTCCAAGACACGTGCAAGAGGGGGTACCCGTTCCGCCCTCGAGCAGACCGAAGCTGCGTATCTCATCACCGCTCTTTTATTTGAGTATCTGATCACCGTACTCGTTTATTCACGAGGCGACCCCAGGGTCTAGGTTTCCTAGGGGCGTGCTGTGAATAAACAGCGAAGAAGACGACTGGTATCTGATACTGACCTGTTCCCACCGTCATCACTTTGAACATGGTCGGATCATGGTCGGATCAGGGGCGGAACATGGTCTGGAAATTCCCTAGGTGCCGCCGCCGCTGACCGCTGTTCGAGCACGGTCGGGTTCCTCGGGGTTAGTGCACCAGTAACCGCCGCTGCGCCTTTCATGGGGTGAAAAAACACTCTCCGGTGGCAGGTTCATAAAAGAAAACTGTGTGTTGATTTGCCTACAAAACACCTAAAAGAAAACTGCGGTAGCCAACTCGAAGACCACCGCAGGGGCACCACCACACGCTCTTGCTTTGCCAACAACAAACCTACAACCCCTTTTGCCAGAGACATGCCCGTGCTGGCGATGGTTCTTTATCTCGTTGCCTGGAATCCGACGCCTCCAAAGGTGCACGGCTTGCACCAACACACAAAGTGCTCCATGCTCGCCGCCGACGAGAGCGACGAGGCGGTCACGCCCTCGACGACGACCGATTGGCGCGTGGAGCGGGCTCGGCTGACTCGCCAGCACTCACAGGCTGTGCTTCGTCGGCCGCGTAGATTTCTGCCGTACTCGGCAGCCAGCGAATGGGCTCAGCAGTTGGGATTGTCGACGCGGGAGGAGTGGGACGACTGGCTTGAGCTTGGGGAGGGATGGTCCAGCTACGTGCCGAGGGACCCCGAGTCGCACTACACAAAGCTTGGCCAGTGGCTCGGTGCGCATCGCCGCACTCTGCCTTCGCCTCGCCCTTTCTCATCCCACGTCGCTTGCGCCTTAGGCTGGCGCGCATGGCTAACGGGCGAGGCTTAGACCTTCGTGGCCGGGACCGTGTGCCGTTTTACCGGATCTCGCAAGATGTCGGACCTCCGCGTTAGCGCTGCACATAGCCATCCATGCGCCATGTACGCACAGGGTAGCTGGCGGTAGCTCCTTCACCACACACGCACGCGCGTGTCGCGCGATGCC
>NW_005200914.1:2056-4973 GCF_000372725.1 Emiliania huxleyi CCMP1516 | reverse complement strand
CGCGAGTGTGGCGCTACCATCGTGGGGATAGCTTCACATGCGCTAAAATGAAGGCGGGCATCGTGGTTGGATGCCTGCTCAAGGTGGTCGCGATGGCGAGCGATGACGAGGGATTCGCGCTCAGCGTGACGAGCAAGCTCAGGGAGTTTACGGCACTCGGATACCCTTCGCACGTGCTTAATGGGGCGATCGGGCGCACGTTTGCTCGGACAAAAGACGAGCGACTCCTACGAGCAAGAATATGTTCGCACTGGTGAAGACCAGGCGAGCCAAAAAGACAAAAAAAGACTCATCTAAGCATGTCGGAGAACCGTCCAAAGGCGGGTGCAGTCGACCAAGGGACATGATCTGTCGACAGCACGAATTTGTGATGGGACACCATCGGGACCCAACAGTGCGATACTTGGCTATCGCACTGTTGACGTACCGGCGGCTAAGGCCGAGTAGCCGGTGTTCACAGAGCGCTGTGAACACCGGCGAGAGAATTTTTCTCTCGACGATTTCTTCTGCGAAGAAACGTTCAAAACACTCGGTGTCGAAACACCTCTCCGACGCGCTAGGGGAGCTCGATAGACTCGAGGGGCCAGGATACGCCGCGAGGAGGACGGAGTTGCGCCGAAAGGCGAAAGAAGCCGCGAGAACAAGGGACCGGCAGGCGGCGGCGTCACAGGACGAGGCAGAAGGGAACGACGCGACAGAGGAGGAAGTGACAAGGGAGAGAACGACGAGAGTGGGACGACCGCGAGGTGGCATGAAGGTTGCAGCGAGAATCGGAGAGAGACTGCGAAGAGAGATAGGAAGAGGCAGACGCACAAGGGTGGGCGACGGCTAGCGCACCACACACCTCTCCTTAAAATCCCTGTGTGGTGGCGGCGTGCCGTCCTCCCATCCCTCCCTTGGGTTGTCTGTTTTCTTTCTTTCTTTCCCAAGGAAAAGAATTTTGAGCCCGAGAAAAGAAAACTCCCGCGGGCAGCCTCACCAAAGGCCGGCCAAGCGCGGCCGCGGCAGAGCACGACTGAGGAGCACAAGGCCGCACCCCGGATAGGAACGCGCTTTCCGCGCGCGGCGACGATTGCAAGCCGGAGCAAGGGCGTAGGAAGGTGAAGAACAGTCAGGCTCGGACTGGACACCAGCGCGGTATGTATGGGTGGACGCGAGACAGATGATGACGGCACGCGTGAGCGACACACACACTGCTTGCTTCTCTGCGTGCTGAACGTTATGTTCCACGAAACGGAAGGGAAACGGAAGATCGTCTCCTTGTGTGCACCGTCCGCCATCTCCCACGCGCTCCCCTGCCCATTGTCTCCCCCCTTTCTTCCCAAGCCCCACTTCTAGACGTTGAACGATGGCAACTGGCATTGGGTGGAATTTGAGTCATCGCTGGACATCGCGCGGTACGCCATGCGCTTTGAGGATGGGTCATCATTCGAGGAGACCAACGTGGCCACTGGCTTTGCTCGCGATGGCATCCCCTTCCGCGTCTTTTCCAGTCCCCAAGATTGCGGGCAAGCCGGGCAAGCCCAGATGCAGGTGGCCGAGGCGGTCGTGTACAACAGGATCCTCACCGTAGCAGAAAAACAGCAGAATCAGGACTACCTCACCGCGCTGCTGACCGAGCTGTCCTCACCATGCAGAAAGCCACTCTTGGTAGATACACAATGTCTGCTTGAATCCTTATCCCGGGACATGCCACGACAGCCACGACAGGCCGCGAGTGCTCAGGTGTGCTCAGCTCAGTCAGCATGCATGCCCTCAAACGGTTTGCGCTAGCTAACGTATATTGGACCTTATTTACCGTATATTGGACCTTATTAAATATCAAATTCCCCGCGGGTCCGTCCGGCTCCGCGCGCTCGCGCTCACACACAAAGACCGAATCTCGGCGAGCATCGAGAGAGAGCAGAGTCAGAGCACAGAGGACTCACATAACTCATTTTTCATGTACAACTACACGACTCTACCCAATTGAACGAACGGAGGCCTGAGAAAAATTCTTTTTTGCACGACACTGAACAGACAAACCCAAATATGCATAAAACGACTAACGAGGGATGGGGCTTGGGGGAGGAGGACAGGGTCCACACCTACGAGCAGGAATTTGGAAAGACATTCAGGGGGATAGACACGTAACCGCTAGCGCGGCAAATCCTTTTTTTCTCGGACGCCTCTTCGATCGGCGCCCGATCCACCTTGTGGCATGAAGATCCTATTCTCCGCAGTGTTCAAGCCTGGCACCGAGGCGCCCGGCAAGGACGGCCCTGTCATGCTATCGCAGGCCGCCGAGCTCTCCTCCCTCGGCTTCTTCCAGCGCAGTACCGCGAAGGAAGTCTTTGTCATGTTCTCGCGGCAGTTTGCAAAGGCGTCCACGGAGCCAGGGCAGCGCTCGTCCGTCCGGAAGGACGGGTACATGAGCCACGTGTACCACTCGCCCATGGGCGTCGTCGCCGTCTGCTTCGCTGACGACGAGTGCGCGCCCGCACCGCCGCCGCCGCCCCACCCCACAGCGCCCTCTCACACCTCTCACACAGCTGGAGATGGGGTCGGAGGGCCGCCGCAGCGAGGAGAGGAGGCGCAGCGAGGCGGAGGGTGGGCGACTGGCCCGTGCTGCCGCGGCCGCGGTGCCGCGAAGCGCGCCGCGGTAGCGCGAGTACAGAGCGGCACCGCTAGAGCACAGAGAACGCTCCTTGCACCTCCTCCTCCTCCTCCTCCTCCTCCTACTCCTCCTCCTCCTCCTCCTCCTCCTCCTCCGCGCCACCCCTCGTCCTCCTCACCCACCGCTCCGCCGCCCTCCCCGCAGGTACCCGCAGCGTGTCGCCTTTGGCTACTTGTCAAAGGTGCCAGCTTGGAGAGACGGAGAGAGACAGACTGGAGAGAGAGAGAGAGAGGGAGAGAGAGAGAGAGAGAGAGAGAGAGA
>NW_005200914.1:0-1811 GCF_000372725.1 Emiliania huxleyi CCMP1516 | reverse complement strand
CTCCGGTGTTCAACGCCCGCCCCCCGTGGTGCCTCCTCTGCGCCTCCGCAGGAGCTGCTGGTTAAGTTCCAGGACCCGGGGCAGGCGGACCAGCTGACGCAGATCATGGCAGAGCTGGAGAAGACCAAGTTGGTGCGAGACGCGCCCGAGACGCGCCCGAGACACGCCCGAGACACGCCCGAGACACGCCCGAGACGCGCCCGAGACACGCCCGAGACGCGCCCGAGACGCGCCCGAGATGTGTCCGAGATACACCCGAGATACACCCGAGACACGCCCGAGATACACCCGAGATGTGTCCGAGATACACCCGAGATGTGTCCGAGATACACCCGAGACACGCCCGAGATACACCCGAGATGTGTCCGAGATACACCCGAGATGTGTCCGAGATACACCCGAGATGTGTCCGAGATACACCCGAGATGTGCCCGAGATACACCCGAGATGTGTCCGAGATACACCCGAGATGTGTCCGAGATACACCCGAGATGTGTCCGAGATACACCCGAGATGTGTCCGAGATACACCCGAGATGTGTCCGAGATACACCCGAGATGTGTCCCCGCCCCTGCCCGCCCGCCTGGCCCGAGAGACTGCCCCTCCTCCGAAGGAGTCCGAAGGAGAGGGAGGGGGGTGGTGCGACGCCTCTGGGCCCCAACCCCGCACGCCGCCTCCCCTCGACAGCTCACTGCACCCGGGCCTGGCCCGCCGCCCTCGCCTCACCGACGCCTCCTGCCTTGCTGCGGCGGTGCGCAGGTGCTCCACGAGACCATCGAGGCGGCGCTGGAGAGAGGGTGTAAGATCGAGACGCTCATCAACAAGTCCAACGACCTGTCGGGCTCGTCGAAGATGTTCTTCAAGACGGCCAAGAAGCAGAACCAGTGCTGCACCTTCATGTAGCCCCAGAGGAGGAGGGCGGGGCGCGGCGGCGGCCCCATGCCCAGGGCCTGGACTAGCCGGGGCTGGCCGGGTGTCGGGACGACACGTCACACGAGGAGGACGCCCTTACTTAGCAGTGGGTGGGGGCAAGGCGCAGAGGGTGCGCGCGCGGCGCGAGAGGTACGTGGCGAGACGAGAGAGAGTGTCTGGTGTGGGTGGAGGTCGCCACGCGTGTGCTTCATACTATGTGGGGAAAAGTCGGCATCGCCACAGTGCACAGATATGATGGAGATATTCGTATTTGGCAGCACAGGGCGGGGCCTCTCCGCTCGAGCCAATACGAAAAAAAACACGCGCATTCCCCCTCGTCGAAAGTGGTCGCAGTCACCTCACAATGGTCAATGCAGCGTCTGCACACAGAGACTTGCTGCAGCGGTTTGCAGGTGGAGCGTCCAGGGACACCAGACTGCGGAGGCCCAGCACCGAAGGACGTTGATTGAAGGAGCACCGGCGCCAGCAGCGACACCAGAGAGGCTGCAAACATGCCCAGTGTCTCCGCGAATTCTTTTTATCGTCGGCGAGGGAGAAGTTGTAAAATTCTTTTTATGCCTGTGTTAGTGCCAGTGCGCGCCAGTCCCGTGCCCAGTGTTGTGCGAGGGAGTTTTCTTATAAAATTCTTTTTCGGCCTAAAATTCTTTTTAAATCGGCCCTAAAGCGGGCGAGAGCATCAGGGTTCCAACTTTTTCCGGGGTATGGTATGGTGGGCTCGCGGCCCAAAGGGTGGGGGGGTATGGTCCTGACCGCCCATCCCCGGTCTCCGGGAGGCTGGGTCTGTCAGCAGGCGGGGGGGTATGGTCTCGAGGTGGGTTGCGCGAGGGTACCATACCATACCCCGCAGAAAGTCCAAACCCAGGCCTCTCCACCAGCTC
>NW_005200915.1:6298-8131 GCF_000372725.1 Emiliania huxleyi CCMP1516 | reverse complement strand
GTGGGCCCCCGACCGTAGGAAAGCTATTTATGAAGAACGCTTTTGTTTAACAGACCTTGGAACCGATCCGCCGCGGTCGGTGGGCATTATCCCAAGAAGCCGTTGGGGAACACCCCCACCATTTAAGTTTGTTTGAAGAGAATTTCGTCATGCTGTCTAAGCTGCTCACCGAGTGGGCACCTCGGCCAGGCTTTCAATCCTGGAACCGCGCGACCAGCAGCACCGTCATCATGAAAACTGTATTCACCGACGCCCGCTTCTACTCTTGCTGCAAAAACTACCTCTACCTCTGGACGCACATGGCTACAAAGTCAATGTGTGAGGCTGTTGTGGAGGGCATGGGCGGTGTGTGGGACCGCTGCGACCGCCAGGGCAACTGGGTCACTGCAACTGAGGAGGCTGTGATCGCGTGGAACGCGCCCCAGCCGTACCATCCCGTCGCCGTGCCCTTCATCAACCGTGCGCTCGAGAACTGGGGCGGGCTCAACTGGGAAGACCGCTTTCACCACAACGACAGGTCACGTGCACAGAGGGGCGGCATTGGAGCTTCGCTGCAGCGGGGTCTGGTCATGACGCGGAAGAAGGCAGAGACACAGCGTCTGCCAGCCGAGTGCTACGACGTCAGGCCGATGCCGCGTGGCCACAACTGACTGCAACAGACTGTCTTCATGTGTCTAGACTCTACCGTGGTGCGCTCCGCGCACATAGGTGCCAGCGCGCTCCGCGCGGTATCTAGCCAGCGCGCTCCGCGCGTGTGTGTCTAGCTAGCGCGCTCCGCGCGTGCGGCGGTGTCCAGCTAGCGCGCTCCGCGCGTGTCCGGGTAGAGCACCGGCGCGCTCCGCGCGCATGAGAATCCAGTGCTTATGCTCATAAGCACTAAAAGCTCGTTTCTGCAGCTTGGGCGCGCCGGAGCCAGCGACGAGCGAGACCCCGTGCAAAAATAAAAAAATGTGACTCGCAACGAGTAAACGTGAAATCTGAAAAACGACCAGATACCGCGAGAGAGAAAGAGGCGGGCGAGAGCGGAGAGCGGGGGCCTGGGGGGGGCGCGCGCAGCCCACAGCTCAACACATCAAAGATCAATTGTGAGATCTCGGTGCCCCCCCCCCCCCCCCCGCGCGCGCAAGCCAGCCTCGGCGAACAAGTGATGATGCCCTAACTCGTCCACCTCAGTACTCGAACTCATCGCGGCACGCTCGTACTCGCCCAACCCTGCCGCCACCGGGGTGACCACCTGCTCCTGCCCCCTCGCCGGGGCATGCCCCTGAGACACTCAATTAGTGTGGCCCCATCGTGGCTGGGACGACCCCCCCGGCGACAAACCCGGGAAGCCCCGCCATCGGGTTGGTCGGGCTGAAGCCGCCGGCGCCCGGCGATGGTGCGCCGTAACCCCCTCCAGGGGGGGGCGGCGGCTTCATCGTCAGGGCGGGGGGAGCCGCGGTCCCCGACCCGTAACCCCTGGTGCCGAGCGCGACCTGGCAAACGGACGGCCCCCTCAGGAGCGCTGCGGCGGGGCGAAAGGGCCACAGGGGGGGGGGGGGGGGGCCAAGCCCCCCTTAAGGAATTGCCTTCCCCGGGCCCCCATTTTTTGGTTGGAAGGGTTTTACCAACCCTCCCCGGGGAAGAAACGGGCCCCCACCTTCAACCCCTGGAAGCCTTGGAACCCCTCTTTCGGGGAAAAGCCTTTTCCGGGGGGGAAGCGGCTTAACCACCCCCCCAAAATTTTTGGGGGGGGGGGTTTTCCCGGGGGGACCCTCGGGGTTGTCCAAATCCAAGAAAGGGCACCCCTCCGCAAGGTCCGGGCTTCCCCCGGGGGCGGGGCAAAAACCGGCG
>NW_005200915.1:1229-3000 GCF_000372725.1 Emiliania huxleyi CCMP1516 | reverse complement strand
AGGGGAGAAGAAGAAAAGAGGGGAGAGAGAGCAGAAAGGCGGGAAACGGAGTAAGAAAAGGGCGTGGGGGAAAGGGAGACAGAACGGGGGACGGAGGGGGGAAATAGGGGGGCGGGGTAGGGGCGAAAAAAGAGGTAAATCGCAGTAGGGCCAAAGGGGGGAAAAGGGGGGAAAAGAAAAAGAAAAGCAAGGAGTAGGGGGGGGACCAAGAGAAAACAGAAGGGGGGGCAAAGGCAAGCTGGAAAAAGAAGGGGGGGGGGGGAGGTCCCCCCCCCCCCCCCCCCGTGAAAGGCAGTTTGTGCGGCGACCGGCTCCCAGCCCGCCGCGCTGCTGGGGTGAGCGCGGCCCCGCCTCGAACGACGGCGGCGGCGGCGGCGGCCCTGATGGGAAATGGCAACGAGGCGGCGGCGGCGGCGGCGGCGGCGGCGGCGGCGGCGGCGGCGGCGGCGGCGGCGGCGGCGGCGGCGGCGGCGGCGACGGGTTCGCCAGAGGTGGCGGCGGCGGCTTCGCCTTCTGCGGCGGAGGCGGAGGCCGACGCGGCGGCGGCGGCGGCCCTGGCGCTAGCCGTGGAGACGGTGGACGTGGTCAGCCGGCGGCGAATGCGGCTCGAGAGGCTGCCGCCGCTGGTGCAGCTTTCTCTGCGCGGCTGGTCCCGGCTCGGGGTGCTGCAGGTGAGCTGCGCCAGCCTCGCGCGCCTCAACGTCTCGCAGTGCACGGTGCTCTCCCTCCTCGTCGTCCGCGCGCCGCTCCTCTCCTCGCTCAACGCGTCGGGCTGCCGCACGCTCGGCGAGGTCTTCCTCGGCCGGTGCGCCGTCCTTCGCTCGCTCAACTTGGCGCAGTGCAAGGCGCTCCACGCGATGCGCGCGCCAGCGGCAGCTCGCCTCGACACCCTCAACCTCTTTGGCTGCCGCGTGCTCCCGCCCGAGTCGCTCACGCCGCTGCTGCACACCTCCGGCGCGGCGCTCCGCCAGCTCAACATGAATGGCTGTGTGGGCACCATCGACCTCTCCGAGGCGACCGTGCGCCAGCTGTGTCCACATCTCGTCCAGCTTGACTGCCAGGGCCGGAAGGCAAAGTACTAGAAGGCTTGCTACACTGAGCTCCCGCCGAGAGACACGTAGCTGCTCCGATTCTGGCTAGTTCCATTTCACTCTGACACGCTAATCTTGAAAACGTCCAACGGAGCTCCGTGTTGCTCCCAGCGCCCTCCCCCGCGCTTCCTGCGGCCATGGCCGATGATACTAGTATGAGAGGTCATCTGGCTACCGCGAGCGCGACTCAACTCGCCGACGTCGTCCGATGATTGTGCCTCAAAGTCAGCCTCCGGAGGCTATCGTGGGGTCGAGCCGGCAGTAGCCGTGACATGTGGTTCCACCACCCCTCGTATGCTTTGCCTCTGACCGCCACCGTTCCCAGGCTGCCAAATGGGATGGAAAGGAAGGCTCGGCGAGCGTATAGAAGCGTGCTCGACCTCGTCGTGGCAACCTGCACGGCAGCGCTGGTAGGCGCGATGAGCGTCGTGCCACCTGACCCGAGACGGGTCGCAGGCGTCGTACCGAGCGCGTCGAGACCGTGTCCTGATGTGATCTGCACGGGTGAGTCACGTCGGCGTCAAAGGAGCGACGTGCGACCTGTCAGAGCTTGATCTCCGATCTCAGCGGCGTCGAGTCGCCTTCGGCGCGCGACAAAGGTACATCCCCAGGACGCGCAGAGGCAGCTGCGAGCCAGCGGAGTGGACGGTAACGCACCGCGCCACCTGCTGTGCGTACCT
>NW_005200915.1:0-1129 GCF_000372725.1 Emiliania huxleyi CCMP1516 | reverse complement strand
GTAGCTGCTCCGATTCTTTGTCTGTACTCTCTTTTCGGACGTGTGCGTGAGCGCGTCCACCGTCCTCGTCCGCGTCACCCCCGTGGCGGTATATGTGTAATGTGAGCCCAGTGTGCTATCGAAATTTTTGAACACACATAGGCGCGCGTACCTCTCGTTCTCGCGCCACGATCAAGAATCATGGAGGGAGCGCGTCACTCAATCTCAAAATGCCACACAAGCACGGCCCCACCGACCGCCCGCTCCCCCGGCCCTCCCCATGAGCGCATGCGCCAAAGCCTGTGCAAATCTACGTAGTGGCCTTGGAGGACCCGGCCCGGCACCGGCGCCGACCGACAGGCCGCTCCCAGATGCCCTTCCCTCGGAGCGTCACGCTGTCGTTACGATGCTGAGCAGGCCCAAGCGGTGAGGGCGCTGCCGGAGCCGCCAAGAGAGGAGGAGGGGGCTGGCGTGCCTAGGCCGTGTTCGAGAGGAGGACGCCTGCGGCGGCGGGCAGTGCTCAGCCGCGTGCAGGTCTGCGGCCCGAGCGCGCGGCGAGGGGAGAGCGCGCCGTTTGAGCCGAGGATGTAGACGCGCCCGTTGGAGAAGGACTTGATCTTGTACAGGTTGGTTGGCAAGTCGTCCGCCGACTTGTCCTTCTGCCAGGACCTGCCTCCGTCGGTGGAGCCAAAGATGGTCCCGCCTCCTCCGACCGCCCACGCCTTGTTGGAGTCCTGCGGCGAGGCGGCGCCGGGCGCGGGTCGGAGGAGGGGAGGCCGGGGGCTGGGTGTGGGTTAGGGTCAGGGTTAGGGTCGGAGGAGGGGAGGCCGGGGGGTGGGCGGCCGCGGCTGCGAGGGCGGCTGAACCTTGAGGAAGAGGACGTCGAGGATGCCGTAGCCGCCCGACTTGATCTGGCAGCGGTCGAAGGGGATGTCGATCAGCTGCGTGTCCACCGGCTGGCCCGACGTCGTCTTTGAGATCTCTCCGCCCGCCGTCGACATCCAGAGCCCGTCGGCGAGGCGCGACTTGACGAACCTGAGAGTTAGGGAGGCGAGGGGTGGGAGGGAGGGGGCGCCCTTCGCACGGCGGCCCGCTGCCGCGCGAGCACCCCATCGAAGTGATGCGCCTACAGCCGTGCCAGGGACCTGTC
>NW_005200916.1:0-4736 GCF_000372725.1 Emiliania huxleyi CCMP1516 | reverse complement strand
GGCGGTGGGGCCGGAGCCGAGGACGGCGACGGAGGGCTTGCTCATCATGCGCGCGCCCAGCGCGAGGCCGCGCATCGCGCGCGGAGCCCTCGAGAGCATGGCTCTCGGCGAGACAACTGTGGACAAGACTCGCTTCGGCGTCGGCTGGAACAAGAAATTGCCGCTTGGGCGTAGACAGGGATGCCTGCCAATCTCTTTTCGCAGTCTCTCGCCGCTTCTCGCTGCAACCTTCATGCCACCTCGCGGCCGTCCCACTCTCGTCGGTCTCTCCCTTGTCACTTCCTCCTCTGTCGCGTCGTTCTCCTCTGCCTCGTCCTGCGACGCCGCCGCCTGCCGGTCCCTTGTTCTCGCGGCTTCTTTCGCCTTGCGCAACTCCGTCCTCCTCGCGGCGTATCCTGGCCCCTCGAGTCTATCAAGCTCCCCTCGCGCAAGGACCACATTTCTGACTCCCACTCCGATCATTTGCCTACACGTCATGTTGTTGCTCAGGTCCACTCTCTCTTCGAACACTCGTGCCTCTACGGATGATGCCGGCGCTGGGGTCCCCTTCGGGTGCATCGTGACATCTGACAACTGAATTTCCACTGGTTCGTCCTCCTCCGAGTCATCTTCCCCGTCCTCCTTCCGCTCGGCCCTTCGCTCGGTACGTTCGGTGTGGCTCACCCTCCATGCCGTGAACAGGCGCTTTATCCACCCTATATTCTTCTCTCGTTCCTCTGCCCTTGCCTTGGTCTTGTCGTTGTTTCGCACCCATGTCTGTATGGCAATCGAGGCTGCCTTCCCCACTACCTGAAGTTCACTCGTCACCTCTCCCGCGAGCTCCCTTCTCTTTCTTTCGGGTATGGAGTCCGTGAGTGCGGGTAGCGTGCAGGCAATCACGGGTGCTATTTTGTCGTACTCCTCTTCGGCGAGCGCCCCAAATCTAGACCCTTTCGCCTTTAAGGAGGCTGCCCTCGCTCGTCTCAGGAATGTGGCGGTGTCTTTTGAGTCCGGCGCCTCCCGTTCAACTCTTGCTGTCGGGTCGCCCTCGCTGTGTGTTTGTCGAGCTTCCGCATGAAGTGACGCGCCTCTTCCTTATTTCCAGCGCAGCTGCCGCTCAGTATGTGCGCCAACGACGCCTGTGGTGGCTCATTGTCTTCTTGTTTCCAGTCGTCCCAGTCTTTCAGTTCCCCGCGTCTCCTCCTTGCCTCGCGCGCCTCTTTTGCGACCTCATCCCTAGCCGCTTTGCACGCTCTGCATCCCCAGAACGCACTTCTCGTGGCGGGGCCCCTCATTCCCCGTTTCTTTTCCCCCTCTAGAATACGCCTGTGGTGTGCCCCATGTGGCACCCCGACCTGTTGTCTCACCCTGGCCCCCAAGATCGTTTTGGTCGTCACATTGTGATCCCCGACGTCTGCGGCGGCGGCGGCAGCGACGGTCGCGGCTGCTGCGCCGGCCGCGTGTCCGCCCCGCCTCCCTTGTCGCCCGTGTTGCCGCGGTTGCCGCGGCGGCGCGCGCGAGGGCAGCGGCTGGCGTCGAAGGGATGGTCGCATCGGAAGGACATGGTGCCTCCCTCGCAGCAGCTGTCGCGGCGCGGGTTCGGTCCTCGTAAGTCTGGGGCTGGGGCGCTCTATTCTCCCTATTGTTGTATCTATTGCGTGCCGGTGCATCTTGCGGTTGCCATAGCGCGGCAGCCCGGGAAAGGCTTGGATCGCGATGTTGCGCGATAGCTTGACCTGCCCGTTGACGATTGCCTCGGGGATGGCGATCTCTCCCACCCAGCGCTCTCGCTCGACTCCCGCCTTGATGGTCAGGGCGATCGTCCGCACGGTCGAGCCCGTCATGGTGATCGAGGTCGTGATGTCTCTCTCGGTCAGGTCGTCCACGCCGCTCAGCTGGTTCATCTTGATGAACCCCTTGGGGATCAGCTGCTTGAGGAAGTCAGTCTTGAGGGTCGACTCGCATCGGAACATGAAGGTCTGCGCAACGACGGCCTCGCCGTCCGAGTCCCTATTCTCAGATTTCTTTTTTGTGTGAGCCACACCGAACGTACCGAGCGAAGGGCCGAGCGGAAGGAGGACGGGGAAGATGACTCGGAGGAGGACGAACCAGTGGAAATTCAGTTGTCAGATGTCACGATGCACCCGAAGGGGACCCCAGCGCCGGCATCATCCGTAGAGGCACGAGTGTTCGAAGAGAGAGTGGACCTGAGCAACAACATGACGTGTAGGCAAATGATCGGAGTGGGAGTCAGAAATGTGGTCCTTGCGCGAGGGGAGCTTGATAGACTCGAGGGGCCAGGATACGCCGCGAGGAGGACGGAGTTGCGCAAGGCGAAAGAAGCCGCGAGAACAAGGGACCGGCAGGCGGCGGCGTCGCAGGACGAGGCAGAGGAGAACGACGCGACAGAGGAGGAAGTGACAAGGGAGAGACCGACGAGAGTGGGACGGCCGCGAGGTGGCATGAAGGTTGCAGCGAGAAGCGGCGAGAGACTGCGAAAAGAGATACGAAGAGGCAGACTCCCCAGGGTGGGCGACGGCTAGCGCACCACACTCCTCTCCTTAAAATCCCTGTGTGGTGGCGGCGTGCCGTTCTCCCATCCCTCCCTTGGGTTGTGTGTTTTCTTTCTTTCTTTCTTTGCCTGCCAAGCGCACGAGAGACTGCCGGCCATCGCGGCGGCCTATCCAGCCTTCCCGCGCCGCCGCCGCATGTTAAAATCCCTGTGGTGGCGGCGTGCCGTCCTCCCATCCCTCCCTTCCCTCTTTTTTTCTTTCTTTTACTTCATGAATGAGTGCGCGACACGCATGTTGAGAGCAGGGCTGTTGTTGTTCTGCGCGAGTGCGCGTCGGCCAGAGGTGTGACAAAGACGGCGGCGCACGAGAGCTGTTGCGGGTGTGCACCCATGCCTCGGAGAGGGCGACAAAAACGCAATCGACGAGGTTCGAACTCGCGCGGGCGGAGCCCAGTGGATTTCAAGTCCACCCCCTTGACCACTCGGGCACGATTGCACGGGCTCGAACTGGGAGCCACTCGGCGGATTGAACCGCCGGGGAGCAGCAGAGCTTCGAACAACCCAGGACGAAGCGATCACTCGTATATATTTTAACGGTTTTGGAGAAAATTGTAGATGTGGGTAAAGAGAGTGGAGAGAGAGGAGAGAGAGGGGGAGAGTTGTTGGGGAGAAGATGGAAAGAGAAATGTATCAAGTCAGCGCAGCTCGCAGTCGGCGCAGCTCGCCCAGCTGTTGCGTGCAACGCGCGTCTCTGCGCGACGGCGCGCGAGCGGTTTGGGTGCTCCCGAGACGCGCGGCATGCATGTGCTGACTGCTGCTTTTGTCCGCGGCTTCGTCGCCGTCCCAGCCGCCCGCCATCCTCTGCCGCTCAGGTGCTCGCCGGTGCAGGCTCTGCGGCCGGGCTCAATCAAGGAGGCGACGCTGCAGCAGGGCAAGCGGCCGTATGGTGAGGAGAGTCGGCGCTACCGCCGCACCATCTACCGGCACGAGGACTGGCTCCGGCACCGCTCCGAGACGCGACTGCTGCGCAACCTGCAGGGCACGTTCACCTCTGGCGTCGTTCGGTCGCTGCTGAGTGAGGTCATTGCCGTCACGCTGGTCGCACTGCTGGTGATTGTTTGGAACGCTGCGCTCTTTGGGTACGACAGCCTGGGTACGACGACGACCCAGCCCGGCCTCTTTGGCGAGGAAGTGCCCGCCTTCCTGCGTGCTCAGCTTCCCGTCAGCATCTTCACTCTCTCCTCTCCCGCGCTGGGGCTGCTGCTCGTGTTCCGCACGAACACGAGCTACCAGAGGTGGCTCGAGGCGCGACAGGCGTGGGGCCGCATCGTCTCGCACTGCCGCAACATCATGCGGCAGGCGACGCTCTGGATCGAGGAGGACGAGGCGGAGGACGTGGCAGACCCCGACGCCGCGCGCCGCAGTCTCGAGGAGTTGCGCCTCTGCGTGTGGGCGTTCCCGCGCAGTCTGTGGGCGCACCTCTCCGACCCCGCCAAGGAGCCGCGCTTCGCCCAAGAGGTGCGCGAGCGCTTCCCGAGCGACGCGTCAGCCGCGCTGCTGCTGGGCTCGTCACACCGCCCGCTCCGCGCCCTCTCGCTCCTCTCGGCCGCCATGGACCGGCTCCCCATCGACGAGAAGAAGAAGGTCGAGATGGACAAGTCGTGCATCCTGCTCGGTCGAAGCGGCGAGTGAGCCGAAGACACTCTCACGTAGAAGACGAGTGACGACGTGCGGGTGACAGGCGACGCGTGTGAGACGTGCGAGCGCATCTTCGCCAACCCAGTCCCGCTGGTCTATACGCGCCACACGGCGCGTTTGCATGCACTCTGGCCCTCCGCTCTCGCACGCCCGAGGCGTGAAGAGGCGCGGCGCCGCATCGCAGGCGCGCTTCCTGTCCGCGTGGCTGCTCCTGCTGCCACTCGGCCTCTGGGAGGGCTTCGGCGCGCGCCGCTCGAAGCGCCTCTCGCGCACGCGTCTCTCGAAAGTCCCGACTCGGCGAAGTCCGTCGCGCAGGCTCGTCGTGGAACCACCTCGCGCTGCTGCCTGCCGCCACGGCAACCTCCGCCACTCCGCCGCCGGGCGAAAGGGGTGGACGAGACCGCGCTCGCGGTTCCCCTAGGTGGTCTCGATTTTCCTCTTTGGCATCGAGGAGCTCGCCGTGCAGCTGGAGGAGCGCGCGCCTTCCCCCACTTGTGACTTGATGACCCCTTGACGTACGAGGCCGCTAGTGGCAGAGGGGGCTACG
>NW_005200917.1:6092-8353 GCF_000372725.1 Emiliania huxleyi CCMP1516 | reverse complement strand
GGAGTTTTGGAGGGTCAGCCAAGGACGCGCATGGCGAGTGACAAATAGAGGCGACTTCGCTCTACACCGGTTTGCCATCGTGTATATTGTCTACTTTATATAGAGCCGTACCGCGACGGCTCTAGTTCTGAGCTGTGAGGGCAGAAAAGAGAAGATAGAGTGCACAAAAAAGCAGACTAAGCACTACTGATCCTGGTCATTAGAGCTGCCAGGCCGATAGCGTCAGGGGCCGGTCGTAGGAGTCAATAAACCCCTCTCATATTAGAAAATAGAAATATCATATTTGAGACACATTATCGTGTCCCATAAAGCCGTATAAGGCGCCTTATTCATTCAAAAACACAACCCCAGAGCCAAGACGTATATTCATGCGTATATTGGGAATAATGTTGCACGCCCTTGCGTCGAAGGCGATCTGACAGGAACAGATTTTATTTCACCGTGACAGGCCAGGGGGACCGCAGGTACGGCTGTGAAACGCGCCACAGTCCATCCGCGACACGGCGTGGGTCGGGAGCCGCGTCAAGTTAACAAGTTTTATAGGAGGGTACGGTACCTCCAAGCGGATGAGCGGCAGCGCCTGGGGGGACCCCCAGGGGGGATAAACTCGAGCGTCGAGGCGCCAGAAACTGCCAAAAACGCTGGGAGGAGAGCGGAGAGTTACGCCGAGAGGCGAGAGAAGCCGCGAGAGTTGGAAAAACCCGAGACGCTGGGCGTGAGGTTACCGACCGCACTCCAAGTTCTCCAAGTGCCTGGCCCGCTGGGTGCGCTTTTCTTAGCTCCCCGGCGCTGGATGTGAGGTTGATGACTGCACTCCAAGTGCTCCAAGTATACCCAACGCGCTCATGTTCCTCGCATCCTCAGATGCCACCTTGCATCCCGCGCCGGGATGCATGGACGTTCCCAAGATGAGGGTATCATCTCGGCACACTGTGTGCGTCTGAAGACGACTGCAGCCACAACGACCCCTGGAATTGCGACTCGCCGCTTTCTTTCCTCCCGCTGGCTGTGATTCTGTGACTGTGTGAGCTCTGTGTCGTGATCTGCTAACAACATACTCTAAACTGCAGATCTGAGATGTCATGGGCTATATCAAAGACGCGGGGCACCATCTAATGTAAAGATGATTAAATCTTCTTGGAGAAGCAACAATATATGGATATTTGAGTGTTTTTATCGATTGTGAGATGTGACGGAGAGGGGCGAGAGGCCACATGGACATGCGCGGACAGTTCCCGGCTTAGGCGCCTCCGCGCCTGGTTCCCGGATCCCGCCGAGCGCGAGCCGCACGCGTAGCGAGTGTACTGTACTGGCCCGGGTGTGCGGACCCTGCAGATGTGCAGAATTGCACATGTGTGGGCATGCACAGGACTTTGCGGAGATCAGCAGGACCAGGAGGATGTACGAAGAGATTAGGAGCAGCAGGGACCCGAGGGACCATGTGGAAGACGGCTAGTGCTCGTCCCCCATCGGGAGGACGACCCCGGCTAGTCGCCGACCACACCCACAAAGAACCCTGCACAAAGATGCATCGCACGGGCGGGGACCTGTTCCTTTTTACCCATCTCCTAGTAGAGGTGTGCGTTTTGTTTATTTATCCTTTACTTAGAGCGAGGGCTTGTGTGGGTTGTGGCTGCGCCAGGCCCTTCGCCTTCCTGCTCTCTCTATAGAGGTCGTGTAAATAAATAAATAAATAAAACGGAACCTCTCTACTGTGAGATGGGGGTAAAAAGAGGTCGTGTATTCCGCGCATTCACACTCTGCGATCATTTTTCAAGCTTTAGCTTATGTGCCCTTAGAGCCGTATGTGCCATCGTCTGTTCGTCTCTCGCGTATCCAAGGTGTGTCTGAAATTTACACACCGCCGCCGCACCAAAACGATTGAGGCAGGGGAGGTTACGACCTTGCTCGAAATTATTAGTTAGAGAAACACCTTCGTTCGGCGCGATCCGCCTGGATGGTGTGGTGCACCGTGGTTCGGAGCGGGGTTCGCGTTCGCTCCGTTCGGTCATCGCCTTCAAGAAACAGCGGCCGCGCTGTTCTGCGCCCGCACCCCGGCCCACGATCTCGCGGCCGCCGCCCCGCGCGCACCGCGCTCACGACGCGGCCGATCACGCCACCGAGACTCGCCACGAGGCTCGCGGCTCCTCCTGCAGCAAGCCGGGGGAGGGCCCTGGTCAGGGTCATGGCCTGAATCCCAGTGCCAAGGCCCATGGCGGGGGTCGGGCTTCTCCTGCAGTCGGCCGGCGCGGCGGCCCATG
>NW_005200917.1:0-2475 GCF_000372725.1 Emiliania huxleyi CCMP1516 | reverse complement strand
TATGCTATTCCCCCCTAGCGTGGGGGCGCGGAGGCGGCGTGCGGGGACGCGCGGAGGGCGTTGGTGGTGTGTGGGAGGTGGGCGAGGGAGAGCTGAGGCGGCCGGCGGTGGTGGCGGGAGCAGCGGAGGCGACGGCGTCGGAGGCAGTGGGGGGGAGGGAAACGGCGGCGGCTGTGGCGGAGACAGCGGCAGCGGCGGTGGCGAGGGCCTAGCCTGAGGGGGAGGGGGTGGGGGAGGGGATGAGGACGGTGAGGGCGGCTGGGGCAGCCGGGAAGGCAGCACAGGCGAGGCGAGGCGCACCTCAAACTCGAGCGAGTAGCGGCAATCTCACCCGCTGCTCCGGCGGGAGAGTGCTCCCCCGCCGCCCCCTGGGTCACCCCGAGTGACCTCGCAGCCCACGCCGTGAGGCGCTGCTGTCAGAGGGGTTTATCACCGCCGTATCCACCCCACACTGGCCGCCGAGGGGCCCGGCGGGCTGAGGCGCGCGAGGCGGCTTTCGCTCCCGCGGGGCGGCTCTACCCGTCTCAGCACGGCGTCCCGAGGTGTAGCCGTGTACCTGGCGGCAGGGCCATCACTCACGCGCCTACTCGCGGCACGAGGGAAGGCGTGACGCGACCGCGAGAGGCGAGATGGCTGATGGCGAGACAGTCGCTTGGCCCGTTTGAGGCTGAAAGGATGACCGCGGACGATGAGGGCGACGATTCATCGCGGCTACTGAGCAGGCAAGGTCCGGACCTACAGGATGGAGGGGCGAGTAGTGAGACTCGGGACCATATCTTCGCGTCGGGAGGCGAAAATCCCGGATTTTCGCCTCCCGACGCCGCCGGCCACCGAACGTCACTTAAGGGAACTGCGCGACGACGACGACATTTCTGAGGTGCTGCTTTCACCACCGCCCTTCCAATGGAGTTTGCCGGTCGGGGGGGCGTCGGCAGCACCGCCGTTCCGCGCGGATGTTGCAAACGGTGGCTCGGGGCACCTATTTCGGCAGCCCCGGGGCGGGAGCCGAGGAGGGGCAGCCGTTGCGGTTGCGCCATCGCAGCTCGGCGGCGCGTGGGGAGCCGAGCGGCGCCCAGCGATCCCGCGAGAGAAGGGCCCGCATCCGTCACGGATGCCGCGCCCACGCTGCCCGACGCAAGCGCCAGATGGGAGAGGAGGTTGGCAGCCTTTCTGCGCTTCGAGGTGCAAGAGAACTCTTGCGGCATTTAGCGGGAGGAAGCCAGGTGGGGTTTAGCCCAATGTGCTCGCACCCCGTCTCTTTTCCTTTCGTTTTTTTTCTATTTCCCCGGGGAAACCATCAAACAAGTTTTCCGGGCTCTGAGCCGAGTCTGAGGCTGGTTTGAACCCAAAATCGGCCAAATCGGCAAAATACCGCGGGTATTTTGAAGAAGGATAAATTTCAGATCACCCGGTTTTCGAGATTAGCCTCGCAGATCACCCGGTGTTTCTGGAGTGTGAGCGATTTTTGGCACTTGGAGCACTTGCGTTGGAGTGCAGTCATCAGCCGCACATCAGGGCCGGGGAGCTAAGAAGCGCACCCAGCGGGCCAGATGATTGGGATCGGGCTACGGGCAAGAAAGCCCTAGCCCTGGGGGGGGGTGCGCGTTCGCAGGGAAAGGGCCACATACAAAAAAGAAAAATTGAAGTTTACTACGCTTGGAGCTTTTCTCTTGCAGATTACTACGTGCGGGTCAAATTGCCTTGCAGATTACTACACACCACACAATCCACCTTGCAGATTACTACACACCACACAATCCACCTTGCAGATTACTACACACCACACAATCCACCTTGCAGATTACTACACACCACACAATCCAAGATGTGTAATCCAAATCACCCCGTTTTCCCCCATTTTCGGTCATAATATCTGAAGATCTGACCGGGGGATTCTCCCCAAACCTTGCTCAGCTGATCCAGCCTGGGGGGAAGGCCAGCCATGGGCAAAGAAACCAGCACCTCATCAGGCTTCCCTGAGCGTCACAGCTCGGTGATCGCGCCGGCCGGACACCACTGTAACGTACGGCCGTTCCGGGCATTTGAACGCGACCTTCGGGGGCAAAGACATGGGCTCTATGGCTCAGACTGGACTCCTCTTGGTCCCTTCTGATGCCCTAGGCCACACCTGGGCCTTACCTGGGGCTCTAGGGGCCGGGCAGGGTTTGCCCCCCCCAACTGGCCCGAAGAACCTTAACTGCAGGACGCCCCCTCTACTCGGAGCTAGAGGACACGACACTGTACACCACGTTTTGCCTCGCAGTACGCAGATCACCCGGTGCGGCGAAATGTCGTTTCCAGGTTACCCGGCTGGCGAATTTCCTAATCCAGATCACCCGGCGGCGGGAATGCGCCGGCTGTGCCATTCAAGCAAACTCGAGGCCGGGTGGGGATTCCCGAGTAGGAGCTCTCCTTACGACCACGTGCCGCAGGTGCTCGCTCTTCGACGACGTGCACGCTGCCTCGCAACAAATG
>NW_005200918.1:0-4739 GCF_000372725.1 Emiliania huxleyi CCMP1516 | reverse complement strand
GCCGCCTGTCGCGGAGGACGCGGCATGAACTCCTCACGGGCACGCGGCGGCGAGAGCGGCAAACGCTTTGCCCCGCTTCAACGACTGCGGTCCGATCGGCCTCCTCCTCTCCATTAGCTGTGAGGCCCCGAACCGCGCTGCAGCTCGGCAAGAGGTCAATCTCGGCCACTGCCTCTCCTCCCTCGGCTCAACTGGACGCCATCGCCTCATCTCCGCTAATCTCGCCGCCTTTTTTGCGTCGGGAAACGGGTCGGCAAAGCCGGCGCGCAGTGCAGCGGCAATCTCGGGAAGGTAGACGGAAAGTGGCGTGCCGGCGCGGCGCGCGAGGGTGCCCAGCAGTCTGAGCAGCTCGAGCCGCAGCTCCTCGGTCGGCTCTGCCGCCGCCGAGCTCGAGAGGCGCGCTGCAGCGGCCGGCGCGACGTGGGCGAGCGAGGCGCGGATGACCGGCTGCGGCAGCGCCTCGAGGACCGCGGCAGTGAGTGCGAGCGCGAGCTCGCGGTTCTTCTCCACCGGATCGGCGAGCAGCTTGAGCAGCGGCGCGCGCAGCGATTGCTCCCAGAGGGCGGCGAGGGTCTGCATGCCGGCGGCCTCGTCCGACGCCAAAGTGGAGACGGACGCCGCCAGCCGCGTCAGCGCACGCCGCCGCGTGGTACGGTCGTCGTCGGAGAGGCAGTTCACGTCCCGCTGGTACAGTTGTAGCGTGCCAGCCTCCGCGTCCACCTCCATGGCCGCCATTGTGGGCCCCCCCCGGGGCGTTGTGCCTGTTGGAGCTCGAAAAGAATTTTACACGCGGGCGGTCGCAGGACTCCATCCCTCCCTTGTCAGGAGCAGGAGAGCCCCACCTGTCCCCCTGATCGTTCTTCCAAAATCCTGCTCGTGCAGGTCCAGGTGTGGACCCTGTCCTCGTCCCATCCCTCGTTTGGCGTGTCTGTTTTCTTTCTTTCTTTTTCCTGGCGATTACCCCTTTGCGCGGCAGCAGGATTGCGATCTACGTTTGTTTGATTTTGAGGCTTTCGGAGGCTTTGGAAAGGAGGTTCGCAGCACCCTGAGGGAGGCGGCGAACCAGCTGAGCAACAAACTTTCGCACGCTCAGCACCTGGACGAGGTCACATGGACCACCAAGAACTGGCACGGGCTGCAGATGCAGCGCTTGTCTGTCGTCCTCCACACCGCCGTGGCGTGGCAGACGGTGAACGAGCTAGCGTGCGGGGAGAGCGGCATTGTGCATGGTGCGGAGTGCATTGCCGTTCTTAACGGAGTCGCTTAGGCGGCTCCGGTGGTGAGCCTGTGTGTGTGCCAGTCCGCGCCAGTCTGCGCCCTTGTCGTGCCAGTGTGCTGTGAGAGAGGCTTGTATCTTAAGAATTCTTTTTCCATCCCTCCCTTGGGTTGCGTGTTTTCTTTCTTTCTTTCTTTTACGATTCACGCGACAGGCGAGGCGCGTGGCGGGGGTGGGCGGGTGCACGGAGCTAAGTGCCTCGCCACCCTCGCAGGAGTCGCTTAGGCGGCTCCCGTGGTGTACCTGTGTTAGTGCCAGTGCGCGCCAGTCCCGTGCCCAGTGTTGTGCGAGGGAGTTTTGTTGTAAAATTCTCGAAACAGGAGCACTGCCTGTCTGTGTGTGTATGCCGCGTCTCTGTGGGCCCGAGAGCGATATGCCATGTCCGCCTTGCGTTTGTTTCATAACATCGAAGGCTAAGCTCAAAAAAGAATTCTTAAATACAAGCCTCTCTCACAGCACACTGGCACGACAAGGGCGCGACTGGCGCGGACTAAAAAAAAGAATTCTTGCCGCCTCACGACAAGAAGCAAGTCGTCGGAAGTGTCACAGCCGAGCGTCGGAGCACAAGCCAGCCCTATGGCCTCGTCACCCTTCGAGCCCTACCCGGCGCGACTGCGGCGGCTCTTGCGCCGCTGGAACCCGTCCGGCATGCTCGTTTCGGATGCAAAGGCGCACGCGGCGACCAAGCTGCTCTCTGACCCGCGTGCCGCCTCCTTTGCGGAGGCCTCCGAGGTGGAGGCTGCGCGGTGCACCTTTGAGGCGGCGGTGCACCCCGTGCTCCAGCAGCCTGTGCCGTCGGCCTTCCGCATCTGCTCCTTCGTGCCTGTGACGACCATCGCCGCCATTGGGATCTCCTCCTCTGGCTCCGCGGCCGGCACCCTCTTTTGGCACTGGTTCTACCAGTCGCATTCGGCGGCGGTGCGCTACTGCAACTACGCTGACACGTCGCGAGACCTCGACCCGAGGCAGATGACGGCCGCCTACGCTGTCTCGACGGCGAGCGCTTGCGCCATCGGGCTGGGCGCGCTTCACTCTCGGTTGCCGAGGCGGCTCACGCTCGCCGCGCCGCACCTGGCGCTCTGCTTCGCCGGCGGGCTGTCGACGTGGATCAACAGCTGGCGCTCCCGAGAGACGCCTCCGAGAGGCGCCCCCAGAGAGGCGCTCCGAGAGGCGCTCCGAGCGGACCCGTGCGCAGGCCGATGCTCGAGCGGGGCGTGCCGCTCCTGGACGAGTCTGGCGTCGCCATTCCGGGTGCCCGCCGCCTGCTCGCGCGCGCCGCGCCGCTCCCACCATGGTGCCTCTCCCCCACCCACCCACCCACTCATGCGGGGCTGCGAGGCGGCCGCAGGCCTCTCCCGTCGCACACTCTCTGAACCTTCCCGGAAGCCTCCCGTAGGCGTCTCCTCGACGGCGGCCGCGCGGGCGACGGTGGAGCGAGCGGCGCTGCTCCAGGCGGTGCTTGTCCCGGCGTGTGCTCTGCTCGTGCCCACGGCAGTCATCCGTGCCGTGCTGGCGCCGCACCTATGGCGGACGGCGCCGCAGCTGCTGCCGCTCGCCGCCTCAGCGACGGTTCTCGGTTCGGTCGGCGGGCTGACTCCGCTCGCGACCGCAGCTGTGCCCGCCTATGTGTCCCTCGCCGTTGCCGACTTGGAGCCAGAGGCGCGCGAACGGGTCGCGGCCGAGGCAACCGCCGCCGCTGTACGCGGGACGCCCGCCCGAGTCTACAGCGACCGCCCCCTTTACTGAGTGTGTCTGTGTGCTTGGAGCACTTGGAGCGGTGGATTTTCTCTTTTTGCGAGGCCTCCGCAGCGTCGTCGTAGCTCGGAGAAACCCTTCGGGTCGCTCCTCATCGCAAACCCAGTCAGCAGAGTCCTCCTACGGGAATGTCAATGACGACCATGAGGAAATGTGGAATGGGTACGCAAGAGCCTCATACACTGAGAGAGAGAGAGAGTGTGTGTCTCCCTTTTCTCCCAGTAAGCTAAAAGTACGTACACTGAGAGAAAAGGGAGAGGCCGGGGGGTGTGCTCTCAAGTAGAAGTCGACACTGAAAAATCTTGCAGAGGCGGTTAGTGCATAGTGGTGCACTCACCCCGAGAAACCCTTCGACTCCTCTCAGCAGTCCTCCTCCTGGGAATGTACGTAAGAGCCACGTGCACGGAGTTCATGGGGTCCCGTACCATGGGGAATCGAGCATGCTCAGTCCCCAATAAAAAATCTCGGTCACTCGTGCCTCTGCACGGCCCCGGCCGCGTGCTCCAGATATACATGGCTTGTGTCGTTCTCGCCGCCGCGGGCGCCCTGTTGCGCGGGCCAGGGCCCGAGCTCCGTCCGGCTCTTCGGCTTCGCGGTGGGACTGCTGACGGAGCCATTGGCGGGCTCAGTGGCGGCAGCGGCTGCGCGGCGGTGGCGCTCGCAGCTGGCGGTGATAGCGGTGAGCCAGATCGCAGGTCGCTTCAGGAGGAGCTCACGGCTCGCTACACTGGACTCTCCGCCGGCCTCGATCCGAGCATCGCGGCCGCCGCCGCTGACTTGGCGGCGCGAGTGGTTGACGGGCTGACAGCGACTGCGACGGATGCGGAGGTTGACCAGCTCGCTGCCGAGACGGCGGCGTACCTGACGTCGCACCACCCGGACTACTCGAAGCTTGCGGCGCGCGTGACCGTCAAGCGGATACACAACCACACTAGCGACTCCTTTGCCGACACCATGGAGGCTCTGGCCAACTATCGCCACCCGCGCAAGGGCACTCCCGCGCCGCTCGTGAAGCAAGAGTTTGCAGAGCTGGCGAGGAAGCTGGCGCCGCGGCTCGAGGGCGCGATGCGGTACGAGCGCGACTTTGGGTACGACTACTTTGGCCTCCGCACGCTCGTCCGCTCCTACCTCCTCGGCCTCACCCCGGCGGGGACGCCGCAGGAGCACCGCCTCCCTTTGCCCCGCTGGTCTCCAGACTCCCTCTGCCGCTGCCTCCTGCCTGCCGCTGCCTCCTCCTGCCTCCGGCCCCCCTTCTTCCTGCTGGCTCAGCAGCGCCCCTCGCGCACGCGCCGCAGGAGCGGCCGCAGCACATGCTGATGCGCGTCGCCTTGGCGGTGCACGGCGAGGACGTGGAGGGTGTGCTTGCGGCCTACGACTATATGTCGCGCGGTCTCTACACGCACGCGACGCCCACCCTGTTCAACGCGGGCTGCCCTCGGGGGCAGCTCTGCTCCTGCTTCCTCCTCACCACGCGCGACGACTCGGTCGAGGGCATCTTCCAGACCCTCTCGGATTGCGCCCTCATCTCGCGCTCCGCGGGCGGCATTGGCCTCTCCATCTCCCACGTGCGCGCCTCCGGCTCCTACATCCGCTCGACGGGCGGAAAGGCTCCCCCCCCCCCCCCCCCTTCACCCCCCCTCCTCCCTCCCTCCCCCCCTGCTCCTCCCCGCCGCCTCGTTCCCTCCCCCCAACGCGCCGTGATGACATC